>NC_051176.1:336420488-336481653 GCF_013339695.2 Rhipicephalus sanguineus
TGAGCCAACCCTAACCTGTGAAGGGAAAGTTCGTGGTGGGACTCGACCGCCGTAGCCTTGTACTTTGGTATTCTTCCTTCCTAGATGAACACCATCTGCTCTTCCAAGGAAACTTTTAGCTGTGGGACTTCTGATGAAAACAAAAGGAGATTTATCGAAGTTATTGGCCGTGGTACGCTTTTCAAATCTCGCTGCTGTGACATACGCTGACGTGGGCAATACAGACAAAATAGGGCCATCATGGGATGATATTGCCAGTGCATCCGCATATTCATTGAGTGCTAGCCCTCTTGGCCTGGTACCCACACTAATCGAACCAGCCGTATATGCCTGGGAATCATCGATAGAACGTCTGTATGGTACTCGATAAATTAGGTGCACTTAACGCAGAACAGACGAGAGGCAGTCTGTTAGTACAACCACTGCTGATAGACACTGGGGCAATTTACTCAATGCTAGGACTATTGCCAGCAATTCAGCCTGGCAAATATGGTGAAGTCCGGTAACCGAATCGAGAATGACCAGTCTAGAGAGAATGATACAATTCCCACACCTGCCTTCTCTTCACAAACGGACGCATCAGTCGCTATCACAGTGTTTGTTTCTAAAGTGGCCAGATGATCTTCCAAAATGCAATTTAGATATTTATATGGTAAATTTTTCGCGTTCTTGGGATATATATCATCAAATTCAATCCTAATTGTTTCTACAGTGCTGAGTATCTGTACTTCACATAGGTGAACTTTTAATGGGTCCAAAAGTCTCTGTGTAAAAATGACCTGGGGGCAACGTAATCTAGACCATTGGTGGTTAAAAAAATGAGGCTTGCTGGTTAATGAAGACATACTGTGACCTCCTCTGTGGAGAAGCATAGATTTTTAGGAATGTACGTACTGTTAAAATATGAAATCTTTTGATAAGAGACGGCAGGCGTGCTTCTTCGTATAGAATATTGTTTGCAACAAATTTTGGTAGCCCCAGACATAATCGTAATGATTCACGTTCTAACAAAACCAATGGTCGAACTTTATAAGCCGGAGCGCCAGAAAACAAAACGCAGCCGAATTCTAGAATTGGTCGAATGTACATGCAATAAATCATGACGAGCACGTCTCTGCGCAAACCGGCACGTTTATTGCTGAGCCTACGCAGCATCCCTACTGCGCGTGCTCCCTTAGTAGCCATGTTTTCTATATGGGGTCTCCAGTCAAGTTTGTCGGTATAGGTTACTCCTAAATACCTAACTGACTCGACCTGGGGTATCACGGCTTGTCGGTAAAGTAATGAAATTTGCACTGGTACATTTTGTGCGAAAACAACAATTGCACTTTTATTAATATTTAGCGATAAATTAATACCCTCTAGCCACGTTTCCAGGCTATTCATATATTTCTGCAGGGTTTGGTAAAGAGTGTGAATGTCTGCTGACGTAGCGAAAAATGCGATATCATCGGCATACACATACACCTGCACGTTCTGCTGTATGGGAATAGAACATAGTAGAATATTAAATAATAAGGGTGATAACACTGAACCCTGCGGGAGGCCTCTCGTTTGCTTATATTTTGAAGAACTGACACCAGATTGCGAGCAATAAAATTCTCTATCCCTCAAGAAAGCATAGACCCATGCCACAAAGTATTCTGGCAGTCCTAAGTTCTGAAGCGAATTTATCAGTTTCACATGCTCCACACTGTCATAGGCTTTGGTGATATCTAAGGTTACTAAAGCTGAATATTGTTTCTGATATCGAGCAAGCTGTATTCTACTTTCTAGATCAACATGTGCACACCAAACGGAACAACCACGCCTGAAACCAATTTGACATGGGCTCAGTGTCATTTTTTCTGACATCCAGCGACCTACCCGGCTATGTAAAATTCTCTCGACGAGTTTTACTAGATTTGATGTGAGTGCTATAGGCCTGATATTATCTAAGGTAAACCCCGCGCCTTGCTTTTTTAATAATGGAATAACTTTTGCAACTCTCCAATCAGCTGGGATCCAAGAATTTCTAATTGAGTGATTCACAATTTCGAGTAGGCCAAGGCGGTATATTTTATGTACTGCTTTTATTACCGACGTCGTGATACCATCAGGACCTGGAGCGGAATTAGGCAGCGTTCTTACCACATTTACTAGCTCAGCAGCTGTGACCTCCTCAAAATCCTCACCCCTCTTAGGGGTCTGGGGTTGGTATAAGAGAACAGTCGTAAAGCGACTCTCTAGGCCCTGAGCGATGTCTTCGAGAAAGGACTTCAGTTCACTTGGTGTTGATACTACAGATTCTACGGTTTTCAGTACTGGAAGAACTTTCTTGGTTCTCAGAAAGCGAAATAGTGCTTTTCTGTTTGCTGTCTTTGAGAGAAACTCAGAACGTTCACTGTCAAATTTGTCCTTCGCAATGGCAACGGTTCTTTTAAAACTCGCGGCGGCCAAGAATAAAAAACAAGCAAGCAACCAAGCATCGTGACGTCTTGCCAGCGCGCGATGCTTGGTTGCTTGCTTCTTTTTTATTCTTGGCTCCTACCCACTACGGGGGATTGGCCATGAAGCCGGCTGTTAATATAAGGGGGAAATTTTTTAATTGAGCCGAACATGGGAGGAGCCCACAGCGCGCACTTCGCGCCTTTCAGGACAGTTTATTAAAGTTTGACCACCCAACTAACCAAGGACGAGGAATAAATTGACAGCTTAGGGTGTAAACAAGAATTGAAGAATTACTAGTTTATATTGCAATTAAAATAACAATAACACAATAAAATAGAAAACAATGAACTAGTGATAGGAATGCCGAAGTCACCGAATTTTTATTGGGAATACATTAACAAGGAGTTCTTATTTTGTCACCAAGAAATTCAGATATGGCAAAGCAGACGTTCCTGTGGCTGTAGCACCGAGAAGACACCCGAAGGAAAAGAATATTTTGATAATTCAGAGTAATTCTTAAGTTTCTGAATAAAATTTAGAAATGCTGGAGGAGTGCACGATGGATGACACGACCTCATAGTCATTCTTCTTCTACTACGTTACTCCGTTTTAAACTCTGTGAAGCATCTGCCCCTTGATGATTCGCTGTCTTTAACACTTACACACATTCAAGCTGGGAGGAAAGTAGAGAGAGGTGTATTGCTTTGTCACGGAGAGGAAATTAATTTAAACCGATTCATTTAACTAGATCTTGTCCACAGTCTTATGGCTGCAGTCTGGATCAGATATGCAAAGCATAGTTTTGTGGGAGATTACGTAGCAGTCATAACGTCGTAGAGTGTCACAAAAAACGAAAGATGAATCAAGAGCCCTTCGTCAGTATATATAGGGGAAATATGGGCGAACGAAGCTTGGAGTGGGCGCGCCTTACCAATTGGTTTTCTTTCTCTCTTCCTTTCTTTCTTTCTTTCCTCCTTTCCTTCTTTCTTTCTTTCTTTCTTTCTTTCTTTCTTTCTTTCTTTCTTTCTTTAAAGATATGGGCCGTCCCCGGAACGGCTTTTTCGGGCTGAATCGGCATGGCGTCTCCCATGTTCTTTCTATAGCGCTCATCAGTCTGAGAACAGCCCAACGAAAGGATCTTCACATGATCACGGAAACGCGGGATAGGAATTCAATTTCCTCGAAGCCGGAATTATTTTGAAATGTGCAATTTACATTTTCTTGAAATGCGCGTTTTCCAGCAGATCGATTTTATTCCCCCAAAACGAAATATTTCAATGCAGCGCCCATAGCAAGTGTACCGCTTCCCAATTGTTTTTTACATTGTCGGTAGAACAGATTCGTATGCTTCAGTTTAGATTGTGCACGCATGGGTGCGTGGCCTAGTGTTTCAGGCATTCGCTTTTAATAACATATTTTCGTTTGCTTGATTTTCGTTTATATATATACTGCATATGTGCCAAAACTACACAAAATACAAAAGCTTCATATGAGTAATCCTCCTTGGTTACATTGAAGGTTAAAGTGTTGCAGTGCGAAGCTCGAGGACACGGGTTAGATTCCCTGCCACGGCGGCCACATTTCGATGGAATCGAAAAGACCTCGGTGCTTAGGTGTACGCAAGGAGCCCAAATGTTCGAAAATGATCCGCAGGCCCACGCTACGGCGTGTCTAATAACCAGATCGTGACCTTCGCCCCTGAAACTGAAGAATAAAATTGTAAACAATCTGTCATACCCGGTGGGGCATGCATGCACCTCCAATCGCCATCCTTGCAACGACAAGCATCACACACCGCCTTCGTCCTCGTGACATCGCTACGCAGTACTAATAAAGCATTTTACTTCTGTATTTTGGCGTAATTCTTGAATTTTAGACGTAGCTTAGGAGCACATAAACAATGCAAGAAAACATTGTTTTGCTGTGTGTTGTAAAAATGAACATTACATCAGATCACATGCACGTTTCATGCGTGAAAGTAAATATACGGTGCATTAAATTGTACATAATTTATGAGAAAAAAAAACGTGGAGGACGCTTGAGCTTCGCCTTTAAGAGCAGAACGCGATAGCGTAATCGGGCCCGTGCGCGTCGCCTTCTCAATTGCTAGCCTAGCTTCGGTTCTGGGTGCATGCCTCAACCGTGCCGTAAAGCAACGAACGACTGTGCGCGTAACATTGACCGTTTCAATGTATCTTCGCATGCCTACTGCAAGTACAGTTCTTAAGTGCCCACTATCCTTTTGCGATTCAGCTAAGGCCCATTGCGCGTCACTAAGGTAACACGCGAACATACGCAGCTGCTCACTCTGTTGCTGCTTTTGCGGATGATGATGATTAAATATCTCTGAGCGCTTTGTAATGAGTGGGCCTTTAAAACACGCACTCCTGGCACAATTCACATGTTTTGACGCCTTGCGCGATTCTACGCTTCTGCCATGCAATATTATATGGGTTAAGGAGACTCCTTCCCCTACATGGCATTCATGTAGTGTTCTTTTTTCCGAAGCACGTTCAAAAAATAATGTGCCTTTGTTTTACAACACCGCCTTCCCAAGCAGACGGCCTGGGTGCGATTGTCAGACGAACCCGACGATTAACACTATTTATTTGATTTGCATCTTTCTTGATTTTTCGGTCACGGACAAGATGATTTTTCGCTCACAACCAAAGACGCAGACACCGACACCGACAGCGGAACTTCTGCGAAACGAGCTCTTTAAGGCTATCGCCTTAGAAGGTGCCTTCAAGTATATCGCTTAGTATTTACGTTCATATTACATGATTGTTTGCATTCTACATCAGCTACATATTACCATGGTCTATTGCGCTTTTACCCCATTCCTGTTACGTCGGAAAGCAGCGTCCAAAGCAACGCGTCAGTGGTGCCTCTGTCTACATCACCGATGCTGCAGTTTGCAGGGGTGATTTGGGCAGTTGAAAGCACTGGAAGCACTTCATTTACCGAAAACATGTCATATATACTATATTTAGACACCTTATAGTAGTGTGTGCCAGACCCGTAGCCAGGAATTTCTTTCGGAGGGGGGAGGCACTTGCTGGAGGCCTTCACTATTCGAGAAAAACACCTATTTTCATTGTTTATTTACGGTAAAACAACCCCCTCCATCAAAACTACGGGGCGGGGGGGGGGGGGGCTAGCACGCCCCCCCTCCCGCCACAGGCCTTGTGTGCGCGTTGTTTAAGTAGTATATTTCCCCTTCTAGTCAAGCGTTAATCGTTGCAATAGTAATCTCAGTAGACTGCCAACAAGATTTCATTTCCGACGGTGGCTCAGCCTTATATATTTGGATGCGTTGATGGCGTTGGGAGGGCAACACTGCAGTTTCAAGAAGGACCAGGCTGCTACCAAGAATCTTGGCTAAAATAATGAGTAAATAGTAAGAGTGAATGGCTTATTTCAATTTCTCCCTGATAGTCTCGCGCCAGAAGGTGCTCATGAAGTCGACTCAACACACTTCAACAGTAAGTAACTGTATTTGAAACAAACAAAACAATATTACTTTGATACGTTAAAATTGAAATTACATATAAAATTAAGCGAAAATGCGGCAGAGCCCGTCGCATGTGAGGCAGCCGAATCCCGCGGGATTGTCCCGCGGCGAGCTGCGCGGACGCTAACTAGCTGCGCAATGCCAGCCATCCCCGGTCACTCAAGGACTCGTAGCTGAACGCACTGACGAAGCCTGGCTTCAAATCCGCATCTCCACATGCGATAACGTAGTCGTGCAACGAAGGAAGTTCGTGTTCGTGCTTCCCTTCGCGACGGCGGGGATGACCGCATTACTAGCTCCAGAGTTGAACACTTCAATTGAAGGTGGCAGCGCTGGCGCCGCTGGCAGATTTGGCACTCGTAGAGTGTGGCACTGCTATGCCACAGCAACCGTGACAGCCCGTGACACAGAATGCCGCCGGCCGAAGTGCGAAGCTGGACGAGAAGGCGGCCGCGACCGGTCCTGGCAGCACGGTGTTCTGCGCATGCGCCACTCTGGTGCTGGTTTCACTTGGCGGAAGCAAGCTGAAACAACAAGAACGAAGTTATTGTGTGTGACTGAACTTGAGGAAAAGTTGTGGAGTCAAGTGCGACTGTTATTTGTGGGACACAAAATGAAATAATAAATATTTACGGCGAAGAACATTTAACGGTCACTCTCCCGAAGGAGTAACAAATACTGACGTAATACCCGTGCCACACGAGCACAAGAAATGACATTCAGTAGCTAAGGCATCGAGTTCCCGAATGACATCTTCTCAGCTGCCTCGTCCAAGTTTTATGGAATTTGACTTGACGGTCATAGGCGTGCGCAGGGTTCCCCATCGGGGGGGGGGGGGGGGCGAAGGATCATCGCAGCGACCCCCCCCTTTGTAAGTCGGTGTACGAGGCAGATTTTGCGCTCCCCCCTCTTAGGTGACTAGGGGGGGGTCAATGTATGGGGCAGATTTTGCGCCCCCCCTCTTAGTTTATAAGGGGGGGGGGCGCCCCCCATGCCCCCCCTGTGCGTACGCCTATGTTGACGGTGTCGATGTCAGCGACTTCAGAGCAGTTTTAGGGTAATAATAAAAATCACAGTTTCGCCGCAAGGGTGAAGCAATGAATGAACAGCGCTCCTCTTGCAAAGGCGGCCGAAGCAGCGAAAGAAACTAGCGTGCTTCAAGTGTCGAGCTGTGACACTTGATAGTTCGCGCTCATCTTCTGTTTGTTCGTTTAGCGGCGTCTCTTGAGCTCGAGTGACTTTCGTACGCTTCGTAACATGAGCGCGAACATCACGGTGAAAGATTGAAACATCCCTCTTGCCCTCACCACGAGAAAAGCACGCGAGCAGACAGCGGAAGGCCAAGGTTCTCCCTGCGCAAGTAAAGAAGAAGCGAGCGAGCTCGCCGACGACTTTTAAATGCGCCCGTCGCGCTCCAGCGCCATCTCGCTGGTAATGAAGAAACGCTTATAAGCGCCGGCCGTCTCTGAGTCCGTTCAGCGGTAAAGGGTGTGTATATAACGCTCGCCGTTAGCTACGTCGAGGACCTGCGTTCCGTGGCGTAGTGGTTAGCGCCCCTCGCTGCGGAGCAAGAGGTCCCTGGTTCGATTCCGCGCCTCGAAAGCGTTTTTCTGGATTATTTCTTTGGGGGGATTTTATATATATATACATACTTATACATATACGGTGCATGACGGCGACGGCAAAATCCAGCCGAGACTGTGCATATAATTGCTATCGCAATAAAATAACATTTTAAGTACTCTAACCTTCATTCACGGCTAGAGAAGTGTAGAATGATGCCTACTATTGCACCATATTAGCTGGAGTTTGCGGCTGTTTTTTACAGCATTGCTACTGAACGCAGCAACTTTGGCCGTTGCCTGTTGACTGCGGAGAGAGAGAGAATAAGAATAAAAGAAAGGCGGGGAGGTTAACCAGGGCTGAGCCCGGTATTTGACATGACGCCTGCCATGTCCAAGCCGTTGCATGTGGGAAGTGATATAGTGCAACTACAGAATTGCATGAGATTTGTTAAAGGTCATGTAAGAACACTTTTTTCTGTGACTTTATGTATACTTTATGCTTTATGTACACTGCAGTAAGCAAGCCTTCACTTCGAGAATATAAATTTCGCAGTCGAATGAGTCCTGGTGAATACATTAGGTGACGTCAGCGCATTAATGCGAACGCCATTTGATTTGCCCTTGTGGCACCGCAGAAATGACATTAAATCTTAACGCATTAGAAAGTTAATGCCATTTTCTGTACCCATGTGTCACGAGTATAAATGCTGCTTCTAATGACGTGTTAGGATTATGACGCCATTGCAGGACTCAGTACGGAGTCTTTTATTTTTACAGTGTCAGACTAAATTAAGTGTTAGATTAATTCAATGATTACCTACTGTGTTTTTATCGTAAAGTATAGGTCCTCTTACCTCGCATAGCCTCCAAATGCAGCTGCTTGGAATTCTGCTCCGCCAGTGTCGCTGTCCATGTCAACCTTGGTGAACACACGGAGCAGCTTGTCTTGCTGGTGCAGTTGAGGCTTGCAGCACAAGGCACCGGGGTTGTGCTCGGCGGAAGCCAATCCGCCACACTCAACGACCTGGAGAATGATGCTCATGCCAGGTTGCAGTCGACATTTACTTGGCTCCGTCGTGCTGCAGTGATAATAAACAGGGGCCGAATTCACAAAGATTTCTCTTGCCTGCGCAATTTCTTAGCCAAGAATTCTCGTATCTCGAGGGAATACGATAGCAATGGTACGAATTTAACATACTCGCCACTTTTGAGGGCAAGGAGGCAACGCCAAAGCCGATGAAACGACAAGGAAAGAAAGAAGTGGGCGCAGGTGATAGCAAGGCAGCACGCGAAGCGTCTAGCATCGAGGGTATACGATGATAGCGAATGTATTTTCGAAGTATCTCAGCTGCCAGTTCCGGGCGTCTGCTACAGCGCTTACGCGTTGCAGCAGACGTCCTGGGGTCTTGCGCGAAGCCATGTGCTCGTGTTTCATCGATGACCATAGCTAACAAAAATCTAGTTGCTCGATCGCGTTAATAATCCGTGCGCTATCTCGTCAAGTGCAGGCGAACAACGCTCTAGATGGACCGCATCTATGAAACCGCGCGTAAATTGAAACATTGAAGGTTTGAAGATGTGACCGAAGCGTCTCCCCCTGTTTACCACAACCAGTTACATTTTCATGAAGTTGCGCTGCCACTCAAATTAGGCATGTTCGAGCACGGTATGGTGGTTGCCATTAGGGTGTTTTGTAGCTAGACGTAAAATGTTGCATTTCTTACAAAGATCTCAGTACAAGAGATAGGAGCGGCTTTTGAGCCTACGGAGAACTGTACAGAAATATAAAGCAGCAGTAAGAAAGGCATGATGCGCGTAATGCCGCAAGTTCAATTAACCGCAGCATTTTGACAGGGCCGAAATGCCAGAGCAATCGTATACGCTTATATATGTGAACGCGTAAAAACGATGAAGATTCGTCGGGAGGCTTCTACGAGCTAATGCTTTTCAGTAGACACGGCGCAGTCCTTTCGTCCTTGCGGAGTTTGCGTGAGCAAACATAAAAGAAGTGGCGTTCACTTATCTCGGCCTGAAGTGACATCACTACACGTGCGCCTTGATTCACAGGGCACGCGTGCTGCGCGTTTGCACAATTAACAAAAAGAAAAAAAAAGAGACGGCGGTCGCGTTGCTTACTAACGTCTATGGGAGCGAAAGCCATACAAAAGCGAGCGAAAGTGTGATTGTGCTTATATATAAGAATCCAAGCAAATTAATTGAGCAGTGATTTGTTTAGTGAAAGTTTATTTAAATGACGATAATCGAAACAAATAGAATATTCAGTTAGTGAAAGTGACATTAGTGAGTCAATTAGAGATAGTTGATTAGTGATGTCGCACTCGATACAAAGTGCACGGTAATATAACCACACTTAATGGCTTTAACCTTCGAGTCACCTTAGGCAAATGCACTAGGATCCCGAGTATTTTTTTTTTCTCTTTTTGATCGACTTTCACCGCACGTTTTGCATTAGGTGTCTTTCGAGGGAAAGATAATATATATACAATGAAGTAAGTGTTACAGTGGCCAGCTCTCTTGCGCAACACTGCAGCGGTGGTCGAGTCGTTACAGCGTTCGGCTGCAATGCGGGAGGTACTGGGGTCGATTCGCAGTGTCGCCAAGCACTCACGTATTTTTTTTTATGGAAAAACAGATAGCAAGGCCTGAGGTTATGTGTTGCGGGCACTCTTTTTTTGATGTGGCCTTTCCGCTCTCTTCTTTCACTCCCCTTTAGACCCAAAAACGCTGCGCCGTGCTCCCTCACGGATCACAGAAATAAGAGTACTTTTTTCCCTAACCACTACTATCGCAAGAGCGCCCAGTCCCGAAACCCAATTACCATAGCTGGGCATTACTTTTCACGACTCTGGCTGTTCGGGCGCCGGTGAGACATCACGGTGTTTTCAAGAACATCAAGAGACACGCGGCGGCCAAACTGCTTGCGGCCAAGACCTTTGTCGGGACATGTTTCCGTGCTAGTTGGGTGGCATTCATTCCACGCAGCAGCGCAAAACGACAGGAACAGCGAGAAAAGACACACACACAGTGATGTGTTTTCTCTCTCGGTCTCTGTCGTGTTGCGCAGCTCCGTGTAATGCCTCTGTCAATGGTTCTAAAGAACTCCAGCAGGCTATCGAGTTCTGAGGAGAGGGCAAAACAGTAGGCCTGCGAAAAGATTACGCCAAATTCATTTGCATCATTAAGGGCTGCTCTTCCCTTTGTAAGTACTTGAAAATTTTAAACCCGAGTTTATTCTTTATCAACAGCAGTTAAAGTATAAATGACAGGTGGACAGACAAAAATCCGCGTATTCAGCTTGACTAGTTTTGCGCCCTAAATAGTAATTGGCAACACGTATGATAATACGTAGAAATACCACGCACATATGTAAACGTATGTAGAGCCACGGGCGAAAGCTTGGTTATGCTGGTTGAAGTCGACTAGTCTATTCTACATATTCGACAAACGCAATCTGTAGAAGCAATGCTACACGGAGGAGCTGTCCTATAAACTTATTTATGCTGATTGGTTGCATAGTTTTCAACTTCTTGCTGAGAACTGTACGTTGTAAAATGAAAAATCTTGTTTGAATGCACACATTTTATGTAAGGTTACATTCATTTTTGCACAGTAGGAAACATACTTGAGAAATGAAAATGAGATAGAAAAAGGAGAACTAGAAAGCAAATAGCGAAATTCTTATAAAAGTTACAGTAAACAAAATAACGTAAGTTTTTGTTTAAGATACATACATACATACATACATACATACATACATACATACATACATACATACATACATACATACATACATACATACATACATACATACATACATACATACATACATACATACATACATACATACATACATACATACATACATACATACATACATACATACATACATACATACATACATACATACGCACATACATACGTACATACATACATACGTTGAGGTGTAGTTAATAGGATGAACTGCTATAAAACAACAATGCTGATACACTCAGTCTTGAGCACATGAGGTTTCAAGGCAGTAACTTACGAGAGAAATCTCTCACCACTCTTATGTGCCAACTCGGCATTTCTCGAACCCTCTTGGAACAATTTGATGCATAGTTCCTGCTGCTGCCCACTCACAAGCAATTTTTATACATTTGGTGGGCGGTAGCCAACGACGATATATAAGAAAAGAGCCCGTGACAATGTGATGCCAAGGAAAAGCGCAATGCATCACATTTTGGTACATGTCTGCAATATGAAACATAATTTATTTACATAGTCGGGCACATTGACAACACTATAACAAGCCATGTTGGGTGACGTGGGCTGAAAAATTGGCACAGGTCGGACAAATTCTGGACAATACATAAATAAAACAATTCGCTGTTACTAAGCTCCTCGGTACAAAAATGCTGTTGACATGTCAAGACCCTATTGCTTCTCCTGAAAACACTCCTCAAAAAGGTTCAAAAGTGTGCACATTGAGAGACTGCTGTATAGCAGTCTCTCATTCCGCTCGAAAAAAAATTTCACTGCACTTCTGGACAAGGCATGTGATGTGAAGCTTCAGTGCCTTGCATGTATATCTTGCTGCTGGCCTCAGCTGCAATGTTTATCAGCAGAAATTTGCAGAATAACATTTTATAATGTACCACGATAAAGTAATTATGTTTCAGGCACATAAAACATGGACAACAAAAAATAATTTAAAAACATTTACCTGGCACAGTTTACAGAATCTTAAATACATTTTCATGGAGCAATCACAGCTTATCTGAAGATAATAGTAATGGTTATCAGCCTAGAAATTTTTTGAAGTCGCCAGTTTCAAGATTAGAGTATACCAACAGCCTTCTTCAGGCTAAACCATTGTACAGACGCATCAAAAGGCATAAGTAAATGTATGCTATAATCACCCTACAAAAAGCAATAAATACTTTCAGCAGTAAAATGAGCAAAGCTGCATAGATGATAAACTATTTGCAGAGTATACAATTACATAATGGAGAAACCTATGGCAACAAACACTATATGAAAAAAAAATTAAAACACACAGAGTACATGCAGAGAGGTTGACTGTTGATGAGGACAGACAGGCGACGGGATAACATTACACACGTGCTAAAGCCTGTTGGACGTACTAGGAATAGTGACGCTCCTCTTGCATCTAAATAATCCGTGGAGAAGGACTTTCCAGAGCTTATATAAACATAAAATCATTTGTGCTATACTAATGCGCGTATCCTGAATGACTATATCGACCAAGTGCAAAATTACCCGCTTCAATGGTTTCATTCTTGCATTACCAAACATGAAAACACGGTTTTGGTTGCCGGCCATGGCTGCTGTTTCTAATGGCAGTGAAATGCAGAGACACACATGCATTTGATTTACGTGCATGTTAAAAATTCAAGGTAGACGAAATTAATTTGCACACTACCACTACAGTGTGCTTTACATTAATGTCAAGGTTTTGTATATTAAACGCAGAATTTAATTAATTTTGAATCCTCAAGTGCAAGGAATTGCTGAATGATGCATTGCTCAACAATTAAACTGCAGCTGTGCAGATTCTCACCATACAATTCTAACTGTTCCAGATATCACAATGCATTCTGTCTGTTGACGTGCACATTGAACAGCAGGACACAGTCACTGGTAGTCGATGTCTACTTGTAGGCCTTATGCGTTTTGTCCGAGATACACTGTAGAATTAGATGACAGTGAGGCACCTGATCCCGTGATACTGCTGGAATATAGAAAAATGCAGATGATTGTTACAACCGTGCTATGTGTAAAACTGGACAACTGATATGTGCTAGAAACTCCAGCTCTCGTATTTTCAGAAGCCGATTACAAGTATTAAGAAATATTAAAAACAAAAAAAGGTCTGAACATAGAGCCACCAACAATGAAGTCTTTGAAAAAATATTTTATGATACTATAAATGTATAACTACGATGTTCATTTTGAAGGCAACAAACTTCTGCCTAATAGTGAGACATAAGCCAATAAAGTATCTTCCATATCGAATTTACACTAGGTGCAAGAATCCGACCACAAATGAGTTCACTGTGCTACACTCTAAGAAAAAATTAAGTGTTTGGGGAGTATTGCCACCCCACAACTACAATCGTCATCCATCTCACGTACTTTCCTCGCGTTACCACCGCGCATCATTATTGACAGCATTCTTGATAGGAAAGTGCCAAGAGCCAGGTTTTCAAAAAAGAAAACCCGAGCAAGCAAGATTACGTTATTGTTGTGTGGCAGAAATACTAAAAAATACTCTATTTTTCTTAGAGTGTACTCATGTATTGCTATGTTACAAGACAACAGCTATTGTTCATCACTTTAACGTTATCTAACATAGCCACCTCATCATACAGTGTGGAGGAACAATTTTGAAGACTAGAAAACACAAAGCACTTGCGGATTATGTGTGTTTTTGTTTCTCAAAGCCGTTTTTCCTACCAAAAGTACACTTTGAAAAAAAAAAGCACTTAATTAGGAGAAATTATTGTGAGCAACAAACACAGTCATAATCCACAAATGCATGTTAATAGGCTCTTATGGTTTCCACAAATACTCACCATCATCACTATTGCTGTCAATGCCATGCCGGGCAGATATGCTGTGTGCGGCTCAGAACACCAAAGGTGCACTGTATGATTTGTCTTGCATGGGTGGGGGCTGCACTGCACTGCTGCTTAGTTGGGCCAGCCACGGACAGGAGGGTGAGCCCCCATGGCTCTCAGGCATAGCGAGAGTCACCTTAAGAGATCAACAAGCGTGTATTCAGGTCAAATACGATTTGTAGAAATAACCGTGAGACTATGCAATTGTGCTGAGAACATGTACGACGGAAATGCAACATATGCAACAACATTGAAAAAAGATGAGCTACGACCGATAAAATGCGCATTTACTGCTCCTGTGTTGCCTGAGCTGTTTCTCCCTGCATGTTGCGAACAGCCCGGCGATTTTCGCCCGCTTGCTATTTCCATACAGAGCACTTGATACAGTGAGTGAGTCACAAGCACAAGAGCTCAATAAGCAATAAAAGTATTTCTGCTATTTCAAAAGCACGACTTTCCAGTCTCACATGTATGAAGTAAACTTCATAAGCTGCAGACTTTACACTTGCGAAATTGTCAATTCCATCATAGTTTGCGTCTCCTTAAGTGTCCAATTAGCATTGGTGTGTGAAAATAACACAAGCATCCACTGTTACTAACAATGTTTGAGTTGTGAAGGTGTGTACATTAACCGGTGTTTACTGTACCATCCGTACTTTAAAAAAACTAACCTAGCAACCAGCCATTAGGCAGTTTTCTGCCCTTGAAGCTCCCAGGCCGAGCACAATCCATCCAGATGAGGCTGCCATGCGTGCTTCCAGGCCCCTTTGAGGTCGGCTGGATGATGACACCCCTACATGTTGCAAAAGACTTGTACATTTAGGGAGCACAAGTCCTTCCTATTTCTGTACAGGTGCTCCAAGCCATAAGGTGCCTTGATTTGCCAGTGCTTGCAATCGATGGATTCCGGGACCTTACGAAAGTCTGCGATCTGTGAAGAGGCCAAACAGGATATATTCAAAAAACCATAATTGAAAGCGCTCTTAATACATATTTGGCAGTAACACAAAAACTATCACTTAGTCAAAGCTATCAAATATGCCATATTCAATTTGCAACAAACTGAAGCCCCATGTAAGCTTTACATACCGTAAGATATATATGTCCTGGTAAAGTATAGTGCTGCCACAGCAGTAATCTTCTGTACAAGTAATTTTGCAATATCAAGGGAATTCCTGAAGAAGTGCTACATGGCTCCCGGAAAATAAATTCGCATCAAATATTTTACTCTCAACTATCAAGCGTGGTAAACAGACAGGCTCCTCTTAATAACCAGATAATAACCTGCTTAACCCAAATCATAAACACTGCTGGTGTACTTGCTCATATTCGAATATATGTGTATTGGCCATATATACGTATATACAAAGCGGTAGTAGTACATTTCTCGTACTGGAACTTAACATGGGGTGACATTACATCTGCTGGGATGAAAAACTTACAAACGTACGTTATAGCGCTACACGAATAACAACGGAATTAGTTGCGCAAGTTCAACTCACCGAAGGCACAACGGTATTAGCAGCCGTCAGCGTCATCGGGAATCGAATGTGCTCTGCAGCCACAGGCAAAACACGTCTGTGGACTGGAAGCTGCCGTTGACGTAGAAATGCAAGGCTAGCAAGACGTGTACGTCCACTGGTGAAGCGTGAGCAATCGCCGTGGGCCGCTGTAGTCAAGGCTCCAGTGCTGTGCAAAACGATAGGACAGATGCACTCGAAAACCTGTAGTTAGCAGGTGCTGGTCTACGACTTCATCCAAGGCATGGCACCAGTGAGAAGTGTGTTCTGTCCGGAGCGAAGCGTGACGTCCACGTGCTTTCGCCGCCAGCTACAAGTCCAAGTTTTCACCGGAGAACAGTCAAGGCGTGCTGCCAAAGCAGCCACATTTACAGCAGAATGTCTCGGCGCGCGACTTCGGTTCGACACGTTATGACGTTCGGATTACGGTTATCACAAGGAGAAGCAACGAGTTAAAAAAAAACGCCAAGCCCAGCGCCAAATCCTTAAAGCCCTCATAAAGCACCATCACAACTTCGTAGGGCGAAACACGGCTATCAACGCTTTTAATATTCTGTCACACGGGCACAGCCTCTTCACAAGTCTTGGAAATGTCAACACAGCACCACTGTTCACAACGCACATCGTTTCACTCCCGAACACTGCATTTGCCTGGACTGCTCACAAGAAAATAGAAGCGCACGGGCTAACCCGTGCCGAAGCAAGAACCAAATACAGAGCGTAGTTCATGGGTTACCGTGCGAGCACGGAATCACTCAAGTAACGTGCCGAAATGTTGTCATTTCGAAATGCCGCACTGCACCTTACTGAGACACTGGAAAGCGAAGCAAACGAACTGTTACCAACACTCAAACACGCACTGCAGGCTCCTCGAGTGCTAGTTACCGTCGGTACACAGGCGCCGATCCCCGCTTCACAAACACACCGAGGCACAGGCTTCGCTACGCTTCACCGCACACCAAGATACACTGCCGTCGGTCTTCACACGGCTTGCGCGCACCGAAGAAGCAGCGGTATTCACAGCACATCTAGTCGAACGCTGAAGGAACCCAAGCGTTTGCGAAAATCGGCACCGACACATACCGACACATACAGTTTACGGCGCCATGTTGTTTTCGCGAACTGCGCAGCAGGGGCAAGCGCTAAGAGATCTCACAAAAAGCACTTGCGCGTTTTTCACGGCGAGATAAAAATTTCTCTTATGTGCGAGGGGGAAGATATGACGAACACGACAGGAGCGCGCGATGAAAGAAGTGTTTTGTCAACGTCATAAAATGACCTGATGTGGAGAATACTGGTTCCCAACCGATCATAAGCTGCGCCTCTCGCCCAAGCCGTCGTCTGCTAGCGTTTGTCGTCTGCTACGATAGGAGCCTGCAGCGGGGGTTTCGCCTTGTCTACGCGATGATTTCCAGGTCACGCTGACGCTTCTGAGAACAAAATAGATATATGAGTGGGTGAAGCCACCTTTATTTGATATTCTCACGCCAAGTTAAATGGCAGTTAATAATCAAAGGGACATGAATTCGGCAAAGGTTTGTTTATACTCGAGAATCGTGAGCATTCGCACTTATTTTCGATGTCATTTGAAATTACTAGCGCCATTTCTTTCTGACTACTTGCCATATAAACGCGTTCCGTTTCGGTTTCCGAACAATGAAGGTCGAAAAGCTCGATTTGTTTGTGATTTCATGCATAATCACGCACATCTATAATATGCTGCGATTTGCATTGTACGAGCCCGCTATGGATAGGCCCAAAGTGCATAGCAACAGCTGCATTTCGGAGATCGTGCCTATTGGACACTTAAAGCCAATCCAACTAAACTTATGGAATCACATAATAGGCTTTAATAACGGCTAACTGAAATGCTCCGCTCAATTTTATTTCCAATAACGTGCAGCTGATGTGCTCCTCTGAACCTCTTTGGTGGTAATTTCGACCAATGCTGCGTACATCATCATAAGTTGGAGGCCTCATTGGAGGAAGTAGGACGCAACACAACAACATAACAAAAAAACGTTGACCAAATACCGCGCCGCTTTCGACTTCATCGACCTTTCATGTAGAACTTTGGTTTTAATCCAATCACAAGCCTTTGCATGCATACTTTTTCGCCATTCACACCCAACAGGCTTCTTTAATTACTGCGACTCTCAGGTTATTGGACGACTGCGAGTGCCAATACTGTCCATAGCGTACAAGCGAAAGAACACACGAAACTCAAAGCGCCGAAATATATTAAAACGTACCAGCAATCGTCAAGTAGCCTTACATGGCCGTGAATTAGCTTAAAATCAGCCACGGCACAGTTGCACCCGCCGCAGTTGCATGTTCTAAACAGCCATATTGTTCGTATGAGTGGTCCGGACCACTCTTGGGATTTCCTCGTAGCCACGCTGTTTCTGCGCAATTTTTTTGCTTCGTGAATCCACTTACGAGCCTTTTTGAGTGACGTCACCAAATATAGCAACTGCATCACCATCGCTGGCATGTTCCTTGACAGTCGCAGCGCGCTTTACCGCAGCGGCCGATGTGATAACGACACTCTTACGACGTTTTTTTTCGCTTCGTGAATCGACTTACGCGACAAAATTTCTCTTACGCGATAATTTGCTCGTAAGTGAGCTTTGTGAATTCGGCCCCTGTTTCTTAAACTATAAACAGGCGCTAAAGAGTCTTTCGCCTGTGTGCAGAACACGCAGCGTGGTTGCCCTTGAGATTTACGCCGCTTAGAGAAAGAAAATGCGCATATCGCGGTTTTCTTGGGCGAAGCCAGAAAGAAACAGATAAGTACAGGATGTTACACGAAAATGTCAGGCGATCCGCTGGTACAAGTGAGATGACTGGCCACATTGGACAAGACAAGCGCTGAAACATGCCTTCATTCAAATTTCGTGTCTTCCTTGTAATGGAAAGTTACTAAGCACTCGAAATACCAAGCATACTAAGCACGAACATACTAAGCACTCGAAATTTTTATTTACCCGTTGGTTCGCGCAATAAGGCAACATGCCAACACGGCAACAATGCTAAATGACAGGCTGCAACCCATAACGAAACATTAGTATATACATTTAAGAAATTGATAAGTTCCAGCTGTCTTGAGTTCTTTTTTTTTTTTTTGACGTCCAGAGTCGACGACCGTATTCCACTACCAAGACACAAATATAAGAATATAAATTGGGGCTGCTCACGGCCACAAATATTCTCCCATGCAATTCTTTATGCAGAACGCGCGGGCGCCGACGGGACGAATGTCACTGCAGATGCTCTCTGCAGTCTGCGGTTAATATAATCATAAACAAAGCGATGCTTGAGCCGAGGTCCGTCTACGGCGACTGCTGTGAATTGCATTCACGCATGAATGCAATGTGCCGGACAACAAAATGTCCGTGTCAGTACCGCTACTCAAAGAGTTCGCTCAATCATAATACAAAATAGTATCAACCACTTCTTTGCGTCACTTAGCGACACAACCACGGATGGATGCAGAAGCGCGGGGGGGGGGGGGGCGACGTTCGGATGTTATGCACGCCTCCGTCTGGAGCCGCCCACCTGACTCCTCTCTGGATTCGCAGAACCAAAGCGCCGCCGCTGAAAGGACCCTGCAGTTGTTTCTGCCGAAATTGAAAGTTGTCCTCATGACGGCCAGCGCCCACAGAACATGGATGAGAAAAAGAAACGACGACACAGGCGCCTGTGTCGTCGTTTTTTTCTTCTCCTCCGTGCCCCGTTTCCGCTGGCCGTCAGGAGTATTTCGCCACTCGCCCAACTTGCTGCCCTATTTAGAGTTATTGCGACCACCTAGACATACGTGCGGGTCTCTCTACAACGTTCTTCCTCGTATATCGCAAAATCAAGACATTGAAACCGCTTGGTTGAAATTTCGCATTACGGAGTATCGTAATCGTCTATGAACAGTTTCCTTATCGCGACAAAATTGACTAATATCAATTGTAGAATAGCCTAGGCATACTTTAGCCTAGATATACTCTTTCCATTGATTATTGCAAATGAAACCATGTACAAAATAACAAGCTTATCTGTTACCTGACTGTCTGCGGCCGTCCGGCGCTCCACAATGCCGCCATGTGACACTGGGCTCTTTGCGGAGTGCTTGCGTGGCTTGTTCTGCAATGACACGCGGTCGCTTCCTGGCTGCCCTTGTCAACGACGAGGTCACACAGGACAAGTTTGTCGACCTTGTTCCGTGGCTTGGCTTCAACGTCCAGGTTGGGGAGGGCGTCTTCGATGGACAACTCGCTGGACGCACAGGACACGTCGTTTTGAGCCTCTACACGACTAGCATCGAGTGACAGTGAGGAAAACTCCTTAAGCGATGGCGACTGCTCTGAGGAGATGGAGGCACTACAGCAAAGAAGACGGTGAATCTTCATGTCGTTCGTGGCATCGGCACCAACGACTAGTGAAACGTCGATGCCGTGTCCTTACGCAGCAGTAAAACGCGTTCGAAAGCCGGTGTCATCCGAGCCGCTCGCGCTAGCGGATGAAGATGAGATGACGTCTTGCCAGCGCGCGGTGCTTGCTTGCTTGTTTGTTTTTTATTCTTGGTTCCTACCCACTACGGCGGACTGGCCATGAAGCCGGCGGTTAATATAAAAGGAAAATTTTTTAATTGAGCCGAACATGGTAGAAGCGCACTAAAGGCTAGTCGCGTCTCTCAGGACAGTTTATTAAAGTTTGACCAACTAAATAACCAAGTAGGAGAAATAAATTGGCAGCCTAGGGTACAAATAAGAATTGAAGAATTACTAGTTTATATTGTAATAAAGATAACAATAACACGATAAAATAGAAAACAATGAACTAGTCAGAGGAATGCCGAAATACCGAATTTTTATTGGGAATACATTAAAGGGGTCATGAAGCACCCATTGAGCTTGTTGAAAAAACACATCCTGCGGAATGCTGACACGGCTATGAACTGCTCAGCCAAATATTGCAGTCGTGCGCTCCGCGTAAAAGCTACAAGCGGAACGCGAAGTTGCTGTTTTCTCAGGCGCCCTCTTTTCAAACAGAGGCCGGTTCTCACTCTCGTCGGTGGGCGGGGCGTCTGCCGATTGACGTCGCGATCTGCATCGCCGTGTCTTAAAAGACATAGATAGCATCCTGATTGGCCGATAGCCGACGTAAATCGAGAGCGGCGTTCGGATTAGATGCGCTTCTTGCCACGAGGTGCCGCCACTTGCCGGCGCCGCATTCCTCAGTACACGGTAGCCGCGCTCGCGCACGCTAATCACAGCGGGAGAGCGATCGCATTTCATGACGCGCGCTGACCTAACTTCTTTCCCCCGTGCCATCCCTCCCCGTGTAGCTTCCAGTGCGCTCGTCGGCGCGAGAAAAGAGAGAAAGCGCTGAGAGCGTGCGCCCAAACACCGTAACTCGGCTCATTCTTGACGGATTCGAGAAATTTTTGCGGCAATCGATTCGGGAGGCAGTAAACTCCGATACGGAGGTCATTAGATCGTTACTCGGAAAAATGATTCATGACCCCTTAAACAAGGAATTCTTCTTGTGTCAACAAGAAATTCACATATGGCAAAGCAGACGTTCCTGTGGCTGTAGCACAGCAGTAGTTCCAAAGTTTCTGAATAAAATTTTGAAATGCTGGAGAAGTGAGCGATGACACGACCCCATAGTCATTCTTCTACTACTACTCCGTTTTAAACTCTGTGAATTATCTGCGGTTTGATGATTCGTTGACTTTAACGCTGACACACTTTCAAGCTTGGGAGCAATGTAGAGAGAGGTGTATTACTTTGTCACGGAGAAGAAATTAATTTAAACCGATTAATTTAACGATCTTGTCCACTGTCTTATGCCTGCAGTCTGGGTCAGATATGCAAAGCATAATTTTGTGGGAGATTACGTAGCGGTCATAACGTCGTAGTGTGTCACAAAAAAAACAAAAATGAATCAATAGCCCTTCCTCAGTAGGGGAAATATGGGCAAACGAAGCTTGAAGTGGGTGTGCCATACCAATTGGTTTTCTTTTCTCTTTCTCTCTTTCTTTCTTTCTTTCTTTCTTTCTTTCTTTATAGATACGGGCTGTCCCCGGAATGGTATTTCGGGCAGAACCGGCACGCCGTCTCTCATGTTCTTTCTAGCGCTCATCAGCGTGAGAACGGCCCAACGAAAGGACCATCACGCGATCACGGAAACGCGGGTTAGGAATTCAATTTCCTCGAAGCCGGAATTATCTTGAAATGCGCAATTTAAAATTTCTTCAAATGCACGTTCTCCAGAAGATCGCTTTAAGTCCCCGAAAACGAAATATTTCAATGAAGCGCCCATAGCAAGTGTACCGCTTCCTGATTGTTTTTTGCATTGTCGGTAGAACGAATTCGTATGCTTCAGTTTACATTGTGCGCGGCTAGGGTTTCAGGCTCTCGCTCTTAATAAAATATTTTCGTTTGATTGATTTTCATTTATATAGACACTGTATATGTGCCGCAAGTTCTATACAAAAGACAAAAGCTTAATATGTGTCACCCTTCTGGTTACATTGCCGGCTAAAGTGTTGCGGTGCGAAGCTTGAGGTTACGGGTTCGGTTCCCGGCCACGGCGGCCACGTTTCGATGGAATCGAAAAGACCTCGGTTCTTAGGTGTACGCAAGAAGCCCAGATGTTAGAGAATAATCCGCAGTCCCACGCTACGGCGTGTCTCATAGCGAGATTGAGACTTTCGCACGTAAAAACAAAGAATAAAAGTACAAACAATCTGTCATGCCCAGTGTGGGATGCATCCACCTGCAATCGCCATTCTTCCAACGACAAGCATCATACACCGCCTTCGTCCTCGTGACATCGTTGCGCAGTACTATTACAGTATTTTACCTCTGTATTATGGCGTAATTCTTGAATTTTGGACATAGCTTAGGGGGGGAGCACATAAGCAATGCATGAAAACATAGTTTTGATGTGTGTTGTAAAAATTAACATTGCATCAGATCACATGCACGTTTCATGCGTCAATGTAAACATACGGCGCAATAAGTTGTACATAATTTATGAAAAAAGAAAGTCACAGTTTCGCCTCAAGGGCGAAGCAATGAATCCGATAGCAAGAAATTGGAATGTCACAGGAAGAGCGGCAACCAGCTCGACACTTGCAGCGCGCTGCTCAAACACAAAGAAGGTGACACGAAAAGAACGCACAGGTATACATAGGACGAGCGGGAACTGTCACAGCTGTACAACTAGCCCCCACTTTGGCTCTTTCTAGCTATCAGATCACTCCCTTCGCAAACGCGGCCGCTGCAGCGAGCAATGTGACCTTCGTGTGACCTATATAGCTTCAGCGCAAAATTTGCGGTGAAAGCACAAGACAAACAAAACTCCCCCTCAGACATAATCGCCCGAGCACGGTCGACCACGACCTGTATGTCAAAGTACAAGTCGAAGGCGCACATCCCAACTCCGGCGAAACACTAGAGAGTTTTAAAGTTGGGGACCTAAGAAATTTGCGAGCCGCCAGGACGCATCCGCAGAAGGCAATCCACTCTCGGACTCTTGCGCTCGCGTTGTCCCAAGACCCTGCAGCGCCTTCCTTTGGGCGGCGAACAAAGCCGCAGAGCGCGCGACCTCAAGAGAAGAAAATAAAGACGGCGCTTGGCACTGGCACGTGAAGCCACGACTCGCTTTCCCTGCGGGCGTCGATTCTGGTCACTAAGATAAATCTTCATTTGGCTCTAGTTCGTACATATTGCTGAGGCTAAAATTACAGCACAAAGGCACTTCATTGTCCTTCCTTACTTCTTCTTTACTTTTTTGTCCCTGCACCCATCGGAATAAAATTTCATGTCTCCGTGTATCTAATACACTATCATCCTTGTTACACGTTTTGGTTTAGAGCTATTGTTGTGTGCGCATGTGCGGCAAGTTTGCCTTGGGCTTATGTATGCGTAGGTTATGAAAGAATAAAGCACTTGTTAGTCAGCGCTTGTGTCGTACGTTTCTTTTCTTCGTGGGTGCCTTGTTCGTCTGCGCTGTAATTTTAGCCTCATGATTCTGGTCGCGGTGTAACATATATGCTGTGATTCTGGTTCAGCCGCCTCGTCTCTTCCCTCCTGTGGCATAAGTCTACAAGAGCCAAAGCGTTCCCACTAGCTTGCGCCCACGAGACGCGCTTCTTTTTCCTTGGCCGACTGGTCACGAGTGGCGTGGCGCTACAACCCCAAAATGAAAACTGTAATAAGATGCAGACTCAGCGCAGGCGACGATGCAGCATGGCCCGCGTCTCACGTAATTTTAATTTCGCCACGTGTAGCGGCACGTGCGTTTCCTGGAGTATCCCGGAGAACGTATGAAGCATGGCGTAATTTTCTAAGGCAGCGAGCTGCGGAGCGAGGGGTGGCAGGTTCGAAACCCTGGTCGAGCGCTTCGGAATTGTTTTCTTCTTATTTATTTTTAATTGTGGCTTTTATTTATATATACATACATATACATATCCGGAGCATGACGTCGACGGCAAAAACCATCCGAGAGTGTCCATATAATTGCTATCGCAATAAAAAAAACTTGGAGGACGCTTGAGCTTCGCCGTCAAGAGTAGAATACGATGGCGTAATCGGGACCCATGCGCATCACCTTCTCAATTGCTAGCCTAGCTTCGGTTCTGGGTGCATGCCTCAACCGTGCAGTAAGGCAACGAACGACTGTGCGCGAAACATTCGCCGTTTCAAAGTATCCCAGAATGCCTACTACAAGTACAGTTCTTAAGTGCCCACTGCGCCATAATTATTCCTCTTGCGAATCAACGAAGGACTCACTGCGTGCGTAAGGCAACAGGCGAACGTACCCAGCTGTTCACTTTGTTGATGCTTTTGCTGCTGCTGATGATTAAATAGGTCAGTGCGCTTTGTAATGGGTGGGCCTTCAAAACACGCACTCGTTGATCAATTCACATGTTTTGACGCCTGACGCGATTCTACGCTTCTGCCACGCAATATTATATGCGTTAAAGGAGACTTCTTCCCCTACATGACGTTCATACGGTGTCCTTTTTTCCGAAGCAGGTTCAAGAAGTAGCGTGGTTCTGTGGTAGAACACCGCCTTCCCAAGCAGACGGCCTGGGTGCGATTGTCACACGATCCCGACGATTATTATTAGTTATTTGATTTGCATCTTTCTCTATTTTTCGGTCACGGCAAGATGAGTTTTCGCTCACAACCAACGACGCCGTCACCGACACCGACACCGGAATTTCTGCGAAACGAGCTGTTAAACGCTATCGCTTGAAAAGGTGCCTTCAAATATATCGCTTAGTATTTACGTTCATATTACATGAATGTTCTCATTCTATATGAGGTACATATTACCATGGTATATTGCGCTTTTACCCCATTCCTGTTACGTCAGAAAACAGCGTCCATAGCGAAGCGTCAGTGGTGCGTCTGTCCATACTTCACTGATTCAGTTCGCAGGAGTGATTTCGGCAGTTGAAAGAACTGGAATAAATTCATTTACCGAAAACATGTCATATGTACCAAAATTATACACCTGTTATAGTAGGGGGGAGGCAGGCCCCTAGCACCTCCGCCCCCCTGGTCACGGGCCTGGTGTGCGCGTTGCTTAAGCTGTCTAGTTCCCCTTCTCGTCAAGGGTTAATCGTTACAATAGTAATCTCAGTAGATTGCCAACAAGACTTCAGTTTTGACGATGGCTCAGCCTAATATCCTTGGAAGCGGTGATGGCGTTGGGAGGACAACACTACAGTTTTAAAATTGACTAGGCTGTTACCAGGAGTCTTAGCTAAAATAATGAGTAAATAGGCTAGTAAGAGTCAATGGCTTAATTCAGCTTCCCCCTCACAGTCTCGCGCCAGAAGGTGCTCAAGAAGTCGACTCAACACACTTCAACAGTAAGTAACTGTATTTTAAACAAACAAAATAATATTACATTGATACGTAAAAATTGAAATAACATATAAAATTACGGAAAAATTCGCCAGAGCCCGTCGCATGCGACGAAGCCGAATCATGCAGGATTGTCCCAAGGCAAGCTGCGCGGAGGCTACCTAGCTGCGCAATTCCAGCCATCCTCGGTCACTCAAGGCCTCGTAGGTGAACGCATTGACGAAGCCTGGCTTCAAATCCGCATCCCTTCATTAGGCGAAGCAGTCGCGCAACTACGGCAGTTCGTGCTGGTGCTTCTGTTCACAACTGCGGAGATGACCGCATTAAAGTGCAGTAGAAAATTGAACGTTGAAAGCTGAATCTCCGCAGTTGAAGAAAAGGTGGCAGCACTGGCGCAGCTGGCAGAGTTGGCGCTGTGGCAGCACTATGCCGCAGCAGCCGAGACAGCGCGTGAAACAGAATGCCGCCGGTCGAAGTGCCAAGCTGGACGAGAAGACGGCCGCGACCGGTCTTGGCAGCGTGGTGCTCTGCGCATGCTCCACTCTGGCGTAGGTTGCACTTGGCGGAAGTAAGCTGAAATAGCAATTGAAAAGTTCGATTGTGTGTGACTAAACCGCGAAGATAAAATTGATGTGAAGTGCGATTGTTATTTGTGGCACACAAAATGACATTAAGAAATATTCAGAGCAAAATCCAACGATTGAGGAATATTTTACGATCGTTGTAAAACGATCGTAAAATCGATTATAAACGATCGTTGTAAATGTTGCTTCGAGAGAAGCGTACAGATTAAGACGACACTCCAGGTATCGGTACACAGTCTCTTGTTTTCACAGTAATCAGAATAAAGGAAGTGTTAAATGAGTTCACTGCTTGTATATATCGTGTTTTTATCGGAAAGTACACACTTCACGAAGAAAAGGAGGAAGAGACACCTTAGGTGGGCTAGCTGGATCATGAACCTA
Organism: Rhipicephalus sanguineus; assembly: GCF_013339695.2. Classification (NCBI taxonomy): domain Eukaryota; kingdom Metazoa; phylum Arthropoda; class Arachnida; order Ixodida; family Ixodidae; genus Rhipicephalus; species Rhipicephalus sanguineus. The sequence continues at coordinate 336,447,008 of NC_051176.1, forward strand.
GTGGCTTATGAAACAGCTAAGAAAAGCGCGCCATCTATAGTACACATTGACAAAAAAATTAGCTTTGAGCCTCATTCATGATCACGCAGCTTGATGTCCCATGCTATTGTTTTATTGTTTTTTAACTACGGAGCATTTCTTAGCGAACGAAAGACACTTTTAGCAATTCTATCTACGCATCTATCTATAGTCGCCTACGTCTCGGTGCTCTCGTGATCGCCTCTAACTTTGTGTAGACCAAAATCGGCATGGGAGGGTAGGGTGTTTGACAAATATGGCTGTTTGGTCATGACATGAATAACGTGAAGATCCTGTCACGTACGTCGTCACAGCCTTTCCTCCAGACACATGTGGCACATACCCGTTGTGATCTGCGCAGAAAATACTCATAGGGCCGGTGTCCAAGATCAAAATGGGAGCCGACAGATGGATATACGGGATAGGTTTGAAACAGGAGAAAGTGCCTCAGAGAAGGCTGGCCGACGTTTCGATAGGTGGACCTATCTTTGTCAAAGGCGCTTTGTCATCCCTGGCATGTTAGTTTTAAAGGTTTAGTGTTGACGTCATATCCAGCGGTGGCGCTGTTGGTAATTCCTGCCTGGAAAGAAAAAACTCGGAAGCGGAGAGTGTAGCTCTTGCCACATCATTTCAAAAACGTTTGCAACGGCGATCGGGGCTGTATGATGTGCGACCGAAGAAGACCACGAGGAGGCTGGCGCACGCGCAAGAATGCGCCAACGCGGTTAGTTTGGGAGGCGTAGAATAAAAAAAACACAGCATATCCACGTGGTGAATGATGATGAGTGGGGCGAAGCGAACTCACGCTACAGCACGGCGATGGCATTGGCGCGAGCGTGGTCCTTCTTGATGGAAGATATTGTGACTAGATTGTTTGAGAACCACAATCTGTTGCACACACCGCAACTATGGCCGAAACTGTTATCAAGGAGTCCCGCTGGAAGCGCACGTCGGCGCCTTCGGGCAGAGCCCGCCTGATGCGTTTTGCAGCCATTTCACGTGCTCGCACAGCCTTGGGCTCTGCCTGCCGGTACGCGCGCTTTCTCGCCGCTTCACGGTCCTTCACATTTTGAAGATCCGATTCGCGCCGCAGCCGTGCAGCTTCGGCCTCGCGGGCTCGAACGGTGGAGTCTTCGCGCCGCAGCCGTGCAGCTTGTCGAGCAGCTTCGGCCTCGCGGGCTCGAACGGCGGGGTCTTCGCGTCGCAGCCGTGCAGCTTGTCGAGCAGCTTCGGCCTCGCGGGCTCGAACAGCTTCGCCGCAGCCCTGCAGCTTGTCGAGCAGCTTCGGCCTCACGGGCTCGAACGGCGGGGTCTTCTCGCCGCAGCCGTGCAGCTTGTCGAGCAGCTTCGGCTTCGCGGGCTCGAACGGGGGAATCTGCTTCGCGGCGTCGACGTGCAGCTTCGGCCTCGCGGGCTCTCACCTCAGGATTCTGTCTGCGAGCGCGCGCTGCCGCCGCCTTCCATGCCCTCCGTTCCGCAGCCTTGTCTTCCATCTGGCGAATCCGAGCTAAAGAGAAAGCGTGCCAAGAGGGAGCCTCATGGCGCGTTACTTCTGAAACGTCGTCTTCTTCTTCTACTGCATACCAGAACGTGCGCAGTAAAGAAAAAAACACAGCATATCCACGGAGTGAATGATGATGAGTGGGCGAAGCTGCGGAGGTTCATCGGTAAACCGTGAATCTTCCGTGAATTCTGCCCAGCACATCATCACCGACGTGAGATCGGGCGCGTTTATACTAAAGGTTCGATGAGTTATGACGACTTGCAGCTCACTTTAATTTTACATGTACGCTGTGAATTTTCATTGTTTAGAAAACCATTGCTTTAGAAAACACCTTGCGTCTTTCGTTAAGCAGCTGGCGTCTTTTTCGTTTTGCTTTAGAAACATCTGGCGTTCTTTCGTTTTGTTTTTACAAAACATCTGGCGTCTTTCGTTGGTTTATTTCATCAATCAACGGCGTTTTGAACAAAATTTTTATTGTTTAATCACGCACAGGAGAAATCTCACCAGGCACTACCTTGGAGGTAAACAATGGCTGCTAATGGGAATGAGAGACAGAAGAAGTCGGCTTTTAGCTAACACTTACACTTCTACAGAGACAGAAGAATTCGGCTTTTAGTTAACGCGCACGCTGCGAATTTTTTATTGTTCAACAACGCACAGGAGAAATCTCCCACCGGCACCACCTTGGAGGTCAAAGGGTAAGACTTGTTACTCACTACTACGAGCACGACGAGGGACGAACGGGTGCCGCCTTAAGGAGCTTCGCCCCTAAAAATGAAGAGAATGGGCATACGGTGTTGGGCGTTCCACGCAGCTGGCGACGCTCTGGGACGCGGTCCACGATATGGGGCTACACGGGCTTCACGTGGCCGCTGACGGCCTCTGCCTCGTACGCTTCGCTTCGACAAGGCGCCTCGTTCCTCTTCAGCCTTTACAAGCCGTCGCTGGCCTTCTCCAAATCCAAAAAAATGCAGCATAGACAACTACTCGCTGACTGCCTCGCATGAAACCGATTCCCACAAGGCGTGGGATGTGGCGAATTTTTTCGTTTGTCGTTGTTCGCCTGCCTATATATTCTCTGCGTTTCCAATAAAGAAACCAGTTCATAGTCGGCGCTTTGTTTTGCGCTTTCCTGGTCGCGTTTTCTGCGCTGTTATGCCACAATGAGGAAGAGGACTAACAGACAATAATGCCAAGGAAAGTATAGGGGATGTTTTTAGTAGTAAATGTAAGGTAAATGTGAAGAAAGAAAAGTGGACGAAAAGATAGCTTGCCGCGGGCAGGGACCGAACCTGCGACCTTCGAATAACGCGTCCGATGCTCTACCAACTGAGCTACCGCGGCGGCCATCCCCCCGTCCACTTTATAGGGTATATATATGTACATTTAAACGTGGGAGCGTTAGTCAGCGCCGCCAGTAGCCATGACGGCGAGTGTGGAACACTCTTTTTCTGCCTGTTGGCGTCACGTAGCACGTGAACTTATTACGAGCTGGCAGCTGACCAATAATCCCTCGCATACCACCTGAAAGCATCAAGTCTGCCAGAACGAGGCCCTCGCTATGAATGAAGGAAAGAAGTATTAGTTTCAAGGGCTCGTTTTCTTTGTTATACACAATATTAATGAGAACTAACAGACAATAATGCCAAGGAAAGTATAGGGGATGTTTTTAGTAGTAAATGTAAGGTAAATGTGAAGAAAGAAAAGTGGACGAAAAGATAGCTTGCCGCGGGCAGGGACCGAACCTGCGACCTTCGAATAACGCGTCCGATGCTCTACCAACTGAGCTACCGCGGCGGCCGCATTCGAAGGTCGCAGGTTCGGTCCCTGCCCGCGGCAAGCTATCTTTTCGTCCACTTTTCTTTCTTCACATTTACCTTACATTTACTACTAAAAACATCCCCTATACTTTCCTTGGCATTATTGTCTGTTAGTTCTCATTAATATTGTGTATAACAAAGAAAACGAGCCCTTGAAACTAATACTTCTTTCCTTCAATGAGGAAGAGGGGTATCGAGGTTGGTACGTTAGAGGAGCAGCTGACCTGCCACGCCTATTCCACCCTTCTAGGGGTAATTGCGAAGGGTCGAACTGGCACCCATGCGTGATACTCCTCATGGAACTAAGAGTTGCTCCTGCCCGATACTCCTCAAGGGAGCAACAGTTACTTATTGCGCAGAAAAATTGCTGTTCGTGGTTGACTACTCAGCATTTGGAGGTTTATACAGACGTGGGATTATATGTAATATCGATATACAGACATCACATTCTGAAATAAATTTTATAACATTCGCATTAAACACACAGGATTCGAACTCGCAAGCACTGAATCATCGTCTGAAAGGAAACGGGGTTATGTATAGCTACCAGCGGGTCGTTGCGCGTTCTGAGACGTTAGTGTAACAAGCATAGGCATGCGCATGGGGAATCTATTATGCCCCCCCCCCCCTCCTCGCCTCAGTCATCTAGAAGGGGGGCGCCAATTCTGCGCCATATTTTTACACAGTCAGGCTCGTCACGTCATTGCATAATGTACAGGGTTATGGCCACGTCAGTTTTTGACAATAAGGGCGGCCGATGAATCTTGATGTTGCATTCCAAGAGCTGTCTCCACCCCACCTATCGCGCCGGAAAGCCGGGGATCAATGGCAGGCCGTTGTGAAAAGCCCGTCATCGCTTCATTTCATTCTTGCAGACATTGAGGACCTTGTTTTCTTTCGGACTCGACCAGCGGGAGGAGCGGGGGGCTGACGTAAAACATCCCCCCGCCCCCCTATGGAAAAACCTGCGCACGGCCATAGCAAGAATGTTCCTTATGTTACACGCGAACCGGGGGGCAAATGGAAGCAGTTCGGGGGAAGATGGAGGCTTCAAGGGGTGAAAAATTCGTCAACACCCTGTGTCGCTGTAGCCGACGTTTCGACAAGCGGACTTGTCTTCTTCAAGTCTGCAGCAGAGATCAGTTGCAGCCTTGAAGACAAGTCCGCTTGTCGAAACGTCGGCTACAGCGACACAGCGTGTTGACGAATTTTTCATCACGCCAGCTTTTACTGATTCGTGAGCAAGTGCTTTTCATGATGACCGTGAGAATCTGGTGAGGTTTAAAGTCATCTAGCAGGCTTCCAGTAGCGGTATGGCGTTGTCTCCGACATCCTATCTTGCTTCATAATTACAGTTACTATGCTTACATTAGATCAGTATGCAATATGCACGCGTAACCAGGGGGATGGGAGGTATACGGTGTCCTCACACCCCCATGGTTCGCGGTGACGAGGTACCGCTCAGCAGAGCGTATACATGCAATGCGTACACGTGTAATAAATGTTTATACATTCATATGTCGGCGATGTGATCGTTTCACTTGCGGAACGGAAATTTCAAAATGCCTGCGTTGTTGTCTATAGCCCACCTCTCCCCAAAATAGTTGCTGCCGGTTGCTACCTTGGCGTGTCCGTGGGGCACGCACACGCAGCCAACACGCAGGCATACATGCTTGCAAAAAGGGGTGCTTTACCCTCTCAAGGGAGGAAAGCGCCCTTTTTTCCGTACCGTGCGCAAACTTTCCCACGTGCCGTGTACACAGTTCGTCCCTTGTGGGAGGAAAGCGCCTTTTTCGGGTTAACTGTGCAGTTGCTCCCGAAAACCTTAAAAGTGTAGGTCGTCTTACCTCGCCTAGCCTCTAGAAGCATGCAGCTCCTTGGATGGGCGACGCCGCCCGTGTCGCTGTTCGGTGCCTTGGTTAACAAACATGGCGGCTTGTCTCGCAGGATGAACCGAGACTTGCATGCCAAGACACCGAGGCTGTGCTCGGCAGAAGCCAACGTGCCGCACTGCATGACCTGGAGAATGATGCTCATGGCTGATTCCAGACCACGTATGCTTGGATCTATCGTGCTGCATGGAAGGCACATGATGATAATAAACAGTGCTTTTTAAATACACTTTCATAAGCAGCTGCTTGCTCTTATAATAAATTGTTTACTGATTATACTAAGGAAACGGTGCATTTTAGATCAAGCAATGACAATTTTATCTTTGATTCTGGAGAGGAGAAAATACATTTTGTACTTCTCGGCGTTAAATTACTGTGCTTTATTAGCGTGACACTTTCCTAAGAAATGGGAGGTTGTGGAGTTGATTAGTCGTTGTTTTGCAAATTGCACTTGCCTTGAAATAAGGTCTGAACAAATTACACGGAGAATGGTTCTAGACGTCCTAAACTTAATTTACGTGTGCCAAAATAACAGTGCTCTTTTCTTTCAAACTCGATGTTCGGAGCAACCGCCAGAGCCTTATTAATGTAATTATGCTAGGATTCACATATTTGGACATATTTTCATTCAGTACCCATTCAATTAATGTGTTCATATGACATTTCTACCATTAAGCCGTGACAGCAGCGTCATAGTGTACACGTTATTGGCAGTTACGCACTCACGTAAATATAATGGGTCTTTTCTTTTTTTTTTTGAGAAAATGCAGATTTTTCTCAAAAATCCTATGACAACCAGACCCCTGTAATTTTGAGACACTAACTCTACATCGAGGCGGAAATACTTTGCTGCAGCTAAAGTTACATTGACATGTCGAATTAGCAAAAACTTCTTAATTAAATTTTAATTATCGACCTGAGCGTAGTTATTTATATGGTAGTACCGGAGCGCGCCACGATTTATGATATAACCATTTATCCGTAATCGCGAAACGTGTACGTCATTTGAGATATTCATCAACAAATTTTAATGGCGCTATCGAAACTAAGCGCGCCCGGCGTGCTGGAAACGCGGCCGCTCTCTTACGCCATACCGGAACTCCCCGTGACGAGGAAGCGAAAAAATTTGAATGAAGGCGCGTGGACGCAGAAAATTGACAGGAAAATTGGCAATTATTCTGAAGTAAACCAGTAGACCAGTTATTCTTTGCTTAGTGACGTCGTGCTTATGCGTTTCTTTCTTCAACTCGTTCGCCTGCTTTCAAGAAGACGCGCCGCAGTGGTTGCCCCTGAGTTTTATGCTGTACACAGAAAGAAGAGGCGCTGTTTTCTTGTACGCGGCCCCATAGAAACAGATAAGCACCAGACGTCACCAGCAAAGGTAAAGCGATCCGCGGGCGCAAGTGAGATGACTTGCCGCTTTTCACGAAAACATACGGCCTCGACACGCATTCATTCAAATTTCGTCAATTCCTTGCCACATGTTGTTCCGCCCTGACGTAACTGAGTGGTCTCGTTTTCTGCGCGCCGGGAGCGATCAGTTTCGATATCGGCATTAAAATCCGATGATGAATGTCTAAAATCACGTGCTACCTTGGCGATATAAAAAATATGGGTGGGCCATAAATTGTCACAGACTACTTCTTAATGTAAACTGCCGTATAATGAATAATAACAAGGAATATAACCAGCTGCTGTTATCGAGTTCGATGTCATTTCAGCGGCGGCAGATTATTCGATAACGACAGGAGCATCACTGTCATAGGATTTTTATAAATAATCTGCACTGTCTAAAAAAAATGAAACATCCAGTATATTTTGTTTTCTTGTTTGCCATGCGGACATACTAACCACTCGAAACATTTTTTTTTTACTCATGGGCTTTCGCATTAAGGTGCTACAAGGCAATAATACTACATGATAGGCCGAAGCCCTTGTTGAAGCACTGGTGTATATATCTAAGAAACTGGTAAGTTCCAGCCGTCGTGACTGATATTGAGTTCAAGAGTCGACGTCCGTATACTACTATCAATGCACAAAGACACGAATAAATATTGCCACGTCCTATTCTTTCTGCAGTACGCACGGGTGCAACAGGACTTATGTTACGGTACAGTCGCAACGGAAAAAGATTAGCACGAGTGACTGGTGGCCGGAGTGGCAAAATTTCGACGGGCACGCCGATAGCGAGCGTGCGAAGCGCATTCTATTTTACAAAGCAGGGATGGCCGGCAGAAAGCGATGCCGTTGCTGCACCTCACGTTTGCGGCAACGTTGACGCATGCAGCGACGTTACCGATAAGCAGCGATCAAGCTATCATTTCAAATGGAAGCTGTTTGTTCGCGTGCTTTCCGCCGGCCACCTCCGGTTTCGAACATGGAATGTGCGACCTTGGAATGTGTTTGGTAATCTCGCTCTCGGCGTGCTCGGGAACAACAGCGCCGCGAGTAGCAATCTTACCGCTCCGACCCCAAGTCACTTGTGCTAATCTTTTTCCGTTGCGACCGTGCATACTCTCCGTAGCCTGCCGTTATTATCACAGGAAACAAAGCCGTGTTTCTGCCGAGATCTGCCTGCGGTGACTCCTGTGGAAACCACACACGTATGAATGCGATGTGCCGCGCAACAGATTCTCCGCATACAAAATGGTATCAACCTGTTCTTTCCGATAAAAGAGCCATGCAAGCACGGACGGATCTAGAGGGGGTTAAGGGGGAGGGTGTCCAGATGTCATGACCCCTTTCCCCCCTCTCCCTCCTGATCCGCCCCCCTGGCTCCCTTCTGGATTCGCGGAACCAAAGTGCCTCCGCTGAGCGGACCCTGCCGTTGTTTCTGCCGAAGTAGAAAGTCATTGCAACCGCCTAGACGTCTCTCTCAAATGTTCTTCCTCGTATATCGTAAAATTAATATATTGAAACCGCTTGGTTAGAATTGAGTATACAGAATATCGCGATCGTCAATGAGTTTCTTTCTTATCGGGATAAAATCCGCCAAAACCAATTACAGAATAGCCTAGAGATACTTTACGCAGGCACCTCTTTCCACTGATGATTGCAAAAGAAAACATGTACAAAATAACAAGATTACCTGTACCTGACTGTCTGCCGCCGTCTAGTGCTCCACAATACAGCCATGTAGCAACGGGCTCTTTGCGTAGTGCTTGCGCGGCGTATTGTGCTGCACTGACACGCGGTCTCGTCCTTGCAGCCCTTGTCAACGAGGAGCTCACACCGGACCAGTTTTTCGGCTTTGTTCCGTGACTTGGCAACAGCGTCCGAGTTGTCGGCGAGGATGTCCTCGATGGCAACCACACTGGACACGTAGGGCACGTCGTCTTCGGCCTCATCTCGACTAGCATCGAGTGACATCGAAGAAGGCTCCTTGTGGGATGGTGACTCTTCTGAGAAGTTGAAGGCCCTACCGTCTACGAGACGGCGAATCTTGATGCCGGTCGATGCATCAGTGATCATTGCTGGCATTGATGCCGTTCGCTTACGCAACATCGAAGTGCGTTCGAAAGCCGTTGTTGCACGAGCCGCTCGCGCTAGCGGATGAAGATGACGATTCGTCTTGCCAGCGCGCGATGGCGCGACCTCATAGCCGTTCTTCTTCTTCTTCTGTACTCCATCTTATGCTCTATAGGCACCCGGCAATGCAGTTTCCGAGATACGATGGTAGCGCCAGAAAACACAGCCTAGCGAGTGGACGCAGCAAAATCGAGTGTCTATCCTCCGCATGCTCCATGTTCAGAAACGCTCCTTGACTTGAACGTGACTTGCCACCGCCTCAATGCAGTGCGTTTGAAACGCGTTTGTAGCGTTTGTGCTGCCTTGGCACAGCCTGAAAAGAGCGCGTTCTAAACACGTTTGTGCAGCATTGAAGGCGGTGGCAACATCCCTGAGGTGATTACGAACGCACGTAGGAAGCGTTCGTTGAAAGAGGCGCCCAAAGGGAGACACTTGAGCGCGTCGATGTGTCCAGCGAGCGTTTCATTTTCTTGGTATCCCTGGCGGCTGGTGCCCTCAACACTTAGGCGTTCGATAAGAGCTCCATCGCGCCCTCTGGTGAGTGACGGGTGCCTATAGTACACCTGAACTTTGATGACTCGTCGAGGCTTAGCACTAAGACATTTTAAAGGTAAAGAGACATACTGACGAGCCACGGAGAGAAAATTATTTTAAACATATATTTAACAGTGTTGTCCAGTAGCCTAAGGCTGCAGGCTTGTCTGATAAGTACACCAGAGTTTCGTGGGAGCTTACATAGGGGTCATGGCGCCGCTGTGGATGGCAAAACAAAAAGCTTTTAATCGAACATGCCGGTTCATGATAGCTCTCGGTTTTCTTCGCAACTATCACCACCTCCTTCGCATGCATTAAGTAATGACGACGTCAAAGAAATTTCATGGCGCTGAATTATCACAGGTGTTAGCCAGCCTTCCATCAGCGGCTCCGGGCCCTGACGGACTCACGTCGGCCATGCTGAAAATCCCAGACTATAAGGAATCCCAAGACTATTTAGTAGATGTAGTCAATTACTCAGTAAAAATGGCATGGCTCCCATCAGACTGCTCAAAATAGCTAAGATAAGACCATTACTTAAAGTTCCGAGTAAGGGGTACGTATTGGACAACATTAGGACGATCTCGACTGCTGACCCGAAGGTCTCGGGATCGAATCCCGGCAACGGCGGCTGCATTTTCGGTGGAGGCTAAAATGTTTGAGGCCCGTGTACTTAGATATAGGTGCACGTTAAAGAACCCCAGGTGGTCCAAATTTCCGGAGCCCTCCACTACGACCTCTCTCATAATCATATTGTGGTTTTGGGATGTTAAACCCCTGATATTTTTATAACATTAGGCCGATTGCGCTAACTTCAAATTTCGTAAAATTAATCGAGGGAGTTTTAAATATTCGTATAATAGATTTCATTAATGAGAGAGAAATCCTAAATCCATCCCAAATTGGCTTTAGATCAGGACGCTTTATATGACAGGCGCATATAGATCTCGAAAGTCGTATTCAATTAGCTAAACGTGAAAGAACACATGCGGCGTTAGTCACTCTCGACATCGCAAAAGCGCAGTGTTGAGCACATCGTTTTAATGAATCAGCTTCACAACCTGAACTTTCCAAAGTATATTCAGGCATGGATTGCGGAATTTTTACGAAATAGAACGTTTTATTGCTTCCAAAGCGGCATATCGTCTTCTGCGTACGCGCAATCAAGAGGTGTACCGCAAGGTGCAGTCCTTTCCCCGGTATTATTTAATATTCTCACGAGTTTTATTCCCCAACAAGATGACGTACAGATATATGTGTATGCTGATGACATTCCATTTTTTCATCAGCAGATGATATTCACAAGCTATTCCAAATATTGCAATGTCAGCGAGTGCTCTGTAATAACATTTTCATTGAAAGACCCTATGTACATGTTGCTTTCTTATCCTGTCGAGAATATTCCGCAAGTAGAGAATGCAAAATATCTGGGCGTGATATACGACCGATCTATGTCTTGGAAGGCTCACATTGAATACATCGCAGCAAAGGGTGTTCGGGCGGTTGGATTGTTAAGGAAGGTCAGCAGTTGTCGGTTAGGTATGCGGAGAAAAACACTTTTATCAATATACTCCATGTATGTTCGCCCAGTGCTTGAATTCGGGTACATATTACACGCTGGGGCTCCTGCTTATCAGCTTCACCCTCTTGTAGTCCTCGAAAGGCAAGCCTTGAGGTTATGTTTAGGTCTTCCTAAATATGTAGAAATCAAGGTCTTGTATCTGGAAGCTAGGCTCCCCTCACTTGCTGCCCGTTTTGAATTGTTAGCAGTTCAGTCATTTCTAAGGCTGTGTGAATTCCTCGTAGGACGTTCAGAAACAGTTTTTATTGCCCCTCCTGATTTATTTTTTGGAGTATATTGGCCGAGATTTGATACGCCTCAAATTCTTGTTATACAGAGCCTCCTTGACATATTAAACGTTCAAATTAAGGACATGCCTTTAATCAGTAATAGAAATAACCCTATTAAAATACAGTTTGACGATATTTTCCCGAAAAATGCACAACTAATACCGTCCCGATTGTTAAACGCCATATTAAGTGATTACCTGGTACATACGCCAATAAAAATAGCGACTGATGCTTCACAGAGTGAAGAAAAATGTGGAATGGGGATTTTGTCTCCTACTCTAGATTGGTCGTTTTCTATTCGCCTTCCAGATTTTGTGCCCGTCTTTGTAGCAGAATTTTTAGCAAACATTCTGGCTCTCCGTAAATTAACAGCATCAATAAGTTCTGCAGTAATTTTGACAGATTCTCTATCGGGATGTTCCTCCCTCACTGCAAATGAGGAATGGCACGTTCTGGGTGCTTTCAAATCGTTAGTCCCACCGCATATAAATTTGGTCAAGTTAGTATGGGTTCCAGGACATAAAGGGCTATTTATGAATGAAATGGCAGATGCTCTAGCAAAGACATCTTTGAATGGCCCGGTTATTCATGTATTACCGGCATCCACATTCATTATAAGTACGAGATTAAGGGGGAAGATGATCTTAGATGCACTTTCTGCACCGTCAATAACGACCACATTAGAATTTCAGCATTTGAATCATTATTGGAACAATAAACCATGTCAAACACAAGCAGTTGAAGTCGCAATCACTATAGACTACGTTGTCAGACTCCATACCTAAATTTTTATTTACACAGAGCTGGTCTGGCAGCTTCCCCTAATCGTTCTTTTTGCGGAGTACATGAGATGGCAGAACATTATCTGATTCACTGTAATAGATACTCTACCTCGCGCAAACTTACTTTAGGTGCCATCTTCCGACTCCTTCGATGAGATTTAAGTGCACCAAATGTACTTTCTTTCTGGGCTTATGTCTCTTGGATACAGTGACGGGATACAATGCCCTGCCAGAGTTTCTTAAAAGTTCACAGAGATTTAGGCTATAAAATCAATCTTTACTCCTGTTTTTCTACTTTTCCAAAATGCTTTAATATTTTTTATTCAAATTGTCCGCTTCGTTGCTCATATTATATTCTTATATTCTGTTCTTCATATTTCTTGTTTCATTTTTACTTCTTTCATCTTAAATAGACAAAATTTAAGCTGTAGTTTAAGAATTATATTTTTAAAAGCTGTCCGGTTCTTGGCCAATCCCCCAGCGTGAGTGTGTGCTAGATTTTCAAGGATCTACTCTACTCTACTTTTTGTTCGTTGGGTAGGTGCCAATCATCCCAGGATCATCATCATCATCGCTCCGCATGGTCTCGCAGTTGGCTGAAACATCTCCACTGATAAAAACAGCGCTTCCGCTCGCTGCATGCGAGGCCGTTGATTCAGTGCATGATAGTACCGTGGATATAGCAGCGCGGATTCAAGCTCGCAGCACTATTCAGGTATGTCCACAACCAGTCTAGGCTTGGGAAATGCGCACTATGACGCGGGGGGGGGGGGGTCAAAACCCCGTTTCCGTACGCCTAGTAAAACGGCAAGGTGCGAATGGATATCATGCGCATGCCTCCCTCTGCGACGATAGCCGAAGCGCACCATCGCCTACTCAGTTGAAATAAATGCGGCGCGGCTGGCCCGTGAGGGTAGGCTACTACGCCACAGCAACGAAGCAAGCGTGAAGCGGTTGGCCTAAGTGCGATGCTGCGCGATACCCGGGTCGTGTGCAGCAGAAGCCGTGCGGTGTTCTGCACACGGACCACCACTGGGCAGGCTGCATTTCGCCTTAGCTTCCTGGCAGAATGATAATTGATGGTAATGCAGGCTAAGGACAAGGACAAAAGAAAGACGCATTCGACACCACACAGCGCTATCATGCTATACCAGCAAGCCCGAATTGCCACCCTCATCGATTCCTGGAAGAAGGAGAGATAAGATGTTCCTTATGGCTGAGCCACGAATGCAACCAATGCCGTCAACTGTGACGTGTTATTTGTTGCGTACCCAAGAAATCAAGAAAAATTTATAGATTCGCCGCATTGTTGCGGTGACGTGTGCTTATTTATAGTTGTGGCTTGTCTGACGGGGCTAATGATTTAGAACGAGTGAAGTAAATATTCATTGCTATTCTAGGCAAAAAGCTTTTTCTAGGAAGAAGCTTTGCTCACGAAATGCATGAGATCTGAATAACGTTTAGATACTGGCATTCATAGGTCGACAAAAAATGTGGAGCTCACTCAGACTCACTCATGGAATTTATTTTGCCCTCAGAGCTCACTCGGACACAGACTCACGAAAATTTTCCTCAACCGGACTCACTCGGACTCACTCACTGAAATTTTGCTCAGGCGGACTCACTCGGACTCAAACTCACCAACTCACTCAGACTCACTCAGACTCAGACTCACGGCTCTATCTGAGTGTGAGTGAGTCTGAGTGAGTCGACTCACGAGTCCGTTAGCGTACAATCGGCTTTACCGACCATGGTATCAGTGCTCTTTCCCACCAATATCTCGCATAATTGGTGCTACACTTGGCGCCTTCTCATCTTGTACCTCGAGATATGTGTTATGAGAGATTGCAATCCAGCAAGGACATTTTTATTAAAAGAGATTACTCGCACACGATATTTTTATCAAGAACTTCCTGTGAAATAGCTTGCGGGGACAGGTCACGGTACCTCCCCCCCTCACTGTACTCATGCCTCTGATCAATAAATATTGAGCTGGCGTATGAGCTCTAGAGCTTTGAAGTATGTGTGAGTGGACGGGAGTATAAATAAGGGTCGACATAAAGCTGATAGTAATGCTGAAGTGGTGCAGATAGAACGATAGGTTGGCAAAAAGGTGTGGAGCTTTTCTTAGCGAACCCTCGGCACTTTGAGCGTTTCTATCTATCTATCTATCTATCTATCTATCTATCTATCTATCTATCTATCTATCTATCTATCTATCTATCTATCTATCTATCTATCTATCTATCTATCTATCTATCTATCTATCTAGCCGCCTACGTCTGGGTGATCTCATGATCGCCTCCTTAACTTGATGTAGACCAAAATTGGCATGGGAGGGTAAGCGGATGTGATGAATATGACTGTCGGGTCATGACATGAATAACGTGAAAATCCTTTCGCGTACGTCGTCAAACCCTTTTCTCCAGACACGTGTGGCACATACTCGTTTTTCACGGGCCGCTGTGCACGGGTATGCGCCACAGGTGACAGAGTTTATATCGACCCAGGAACGGTGAGAACAGACATTGGTAACTTAAATGCGAGAGCATTAAGAAGAAAATCACCGGCATATCACGAAGTGAATGATGCTAGAGGAGCTTGCTCGGAGATGATCGGGCAACCCGGGAATCCTCCGTACACATGGATTAGCCCTCTTCGTTTCGCCTTCCCGGGCTCTCACCGCAGGGTCCTGGCGGCGAGCCTGAGCTGCTGCTGCGTTGCGAGCCCGCCGCACTGCTGGCTTGGCTGGGGTGTTCATGCTGCTGAGTGGTAACGAAGAGTGTTCACTGAGTGAGCTCCCGGCAAAGAGAAAGGAAGCGCGCCAAACGCGAGCGCCAAACGAGAGGCGCGACCCTCCTGCGGTCACATATCTAACTAGCGCATGCGCCGAGCGTGGTGTGCGCCGCCTTGAGCGGCGGCGCGCCATCTAGTGAGCATTCTTGAAATAACTGGAGAGAGCGCAGCTGCGCCTCTAGTGAGAGCAATGACAACTACTGTACACGCCGACAACGGACAAGGCGCGAGCATAAGGAGCAAGCTCCTAAATCCGAGCTTGGCAGCGTTGACACGACGAATGGAAAGAATGAAAATTAGGATCTCAGCAGGAATCGAACCCAAGCATTCCGCGTATCAATCAGGTATTCTGCCACAGAGCCACGCCAGGTCTACAAACTGGTCTGGAAAGCAGCCTATGCAGGCGTAATATCGGTGCAACGTCAATTGTGGTTGTGGTGCTTACTATCTAATATTACAAGAAAGCAATAAACACTACATGATATTCCTACGATGTGTGCTCCTAAGATACAGGCGTCATATCAGATTAACGTCTGTGGTTCCAGTGTTGGCTCCGCTTTTATAGCAGTCTAATAAACATTACGTTTGCATTTCTATGATTCAGCAAGCTATATCGAAGCATTGCTCGACCCCGGAGGAATACATTAAGGAAAGTTACATATGATATCCACATCACCGCACCGTAAAGTGCACTTAGTCCGCCAGAACAACGCACTGTCCTCTACATTTCTTACGAGACTGAGCGATGGCCTCAGGCTGACCGAGGATGATGCCAGACTGATTGACAGCTGATTTGTAGACCAGGCAACGTAGGCCGGATACACGCAGGTAGTCTACGAATACGACAAGCGCCATCCACTGATGTTTGTCTACGTTAGCGCTATCCAGGCCTACCACCATCGACGGCCTATACCTCACCAACGCGAAGGGTGACTTCAGGTTCCGACATGTCGCCGGCTCTATAGACAGACAATTTGTCGACGAAATGACCGAGGCAACGAAGAATTCCAACAGCTCTGCTGAAGTTCTGAGGAGGGATCCATGTGTAGTGAAATATGAGGTATACATACTTCACTACACATCGACCCCTCGTCACTGCGATCACGACCGGGTCCGATAACAAGTCATGACCAGCTGCTGTTGCGCACTAGCGCGGTGATGATGACCTTGTTCAAGAACTGTCAAGAACTTCTTCCACACATGCACAACACGGGTTCGTGAAACGTGCGTGCGTTCTCCATCATAATCGACAAGTATAAGCATGCACTGCATATCAGCTTACCGCTTCTGGTGTTGGTAATACCCACGTTGCCGTTGGCAGCGCTACGCAACTGTAAACAACTGGTTATGTAACAGATATGCGGCTCTTCAAAATATATGTGCGCGTATAAACTTTCTACAAATCTTTAGCGTCATTTTGTAACTTTTCGCTCAGTAAAAAAAAAAATTACGCCACAGTCGCCTTCCCGCCGCATGCTTCGCATAACGTCGACTCCCACGGTACGTGGGATCTGCCGATTTTTTTTTTTTTTTGCGCTTAGGACTCACTCGGACTCGGACTCACCAAAGTTTTTCTCAACCGAACTCACTCGGACTCAAGCTCACCAAATATTACTCAGCCGGACTCACTCAGACTCAGACTCACGGCTTGATCTGAGTCTGAGTGAGTGTGAGTGAGTCAACTCATGAGTGAGTTTGCCGACCTATGCTGCTGTTAAACACAGCAGTGTTGGCAGCACAGAGCACATGTTTACGCGAACATCGGTGGTATCCTATGATTATATAACGACAACAAATAATCTAGTATGTAATATGGGATAGTAAATAATGTTATGGCTAATGCATTCGGGGAGCTACAACCCATCTTCATTTGAGAATTCTGTCTCTCAGCGGAACGGGCTTACGTGAGCCTACAGATCAGTGAGACGAAATGCCTCATGCTCATAAGAACGATGCACGAGGCTCGTGCATCAAAACGGTTTCCTATATAACGTCGTTGCTTGGTATACAATTATAATGTCAATACTTTACGCATGACTTATTTTATTATCTTATACTCTTTCCTGTATAAACACGTAATTGTATACGAAATATTGTAGTTTAGTTACATTGAGTTCCCTTACTATACGACCTATATCAATAGAACATTAAAACAGGTAGGACTTTCGCGGCCTTTTCCTCTCCTTTTCGCCTTCGTACTTCAGATTGTCACAATCACAAATACCAAGGCGAATAGGAAAGGAAAACATGTCATAGAAACAATATTTAGAGGCCAGTTATAGTAGCGCGTCCCTTTAACTTTAATAGATGCACTCCGAGTTAAGCCTCAATCGGGGCAATTTATATATCTCAATAGATTGCAGACAAGATTTCAATTCTGACGATGACTCAGCCTAATTTCTTTTGCAATCGGCAATGGCGTTCGGAGGACTACATTGCAGTTTTTAAACTAAGCTGTTACCACGAATGTTAATCACGATAATGTGTAAATAGTAAGAGTGAATGGCTTATTTCAATTTCTTCTTACACAGTATCGAGCCAGACGGTGCTCATGAAGTCGACTCAACACACTTCAACAGTAAGTAACTGCATTTGAAACAAACAAAACAATATTATATTGATACATAAAAATTGAAATAACATATAAAATTACGGAAAAATTCGCTCGCTCTACTTGCACGCGTGACAGCCGAATCCTGCAGGATTGTCCCGCGGCGAGCTGCGCGGAGGCTACCTAGCTGCGCAATCCCAGCCATCCCCGGCCACTCTTGGCCTCGTAGGAGAGCGAATTGACAAAGCCTGGCTTCAAATCCGCACCTCCACATGCGGTGAAGTAGCCGAGCAACGATGGCAGTTAGTGTTGGTGCTTCCGTTTCACGACGGCGGGGATGACCGCATTACCAGCTCCACAGTTGAACAGTTCAAGTGAAGGTGGTAGCACTGGCGCCGCTGGCGGAGTTGGCACCTGTAGAGTGTGGCACTGCTGTGCCACAGCAACCGTGACTGCCCGTGACACAGAATGCCGCCGGCCGAAGTGCGAAGCGGGACGAGAAGAAGACCGCGAACGGTCCTGGCAGCGCGGAGTAACAAATACAGGAGTAACAAATACTGATGCAATACCCGTGCCACACAAGCACAAGAAACGACATTCAGTAGCTAAGGCATCGAGTTCCCGAATGACATCTTTTCAGCGGAGCTGCCTCGTCCAAACTTAATAGCATTTGACCTGACGATGTCGATATCAGCGACTTCCGAAGTGAGCGGTTTTAGGGTAATGATAAAAAATAACATTTTAAGTACTCTAACCTGCGTTCACGGCTAGAGAAGTGTAGAATGAAGCATACTATGGTACTATATTAGCTGGAGTTTGCGATTGCTTTTTACGACATTGCAACTAAACGCAGCAACTTCAACCGTTGCATGTTGACTGCGAAGCCCAGAATTTGACATGGCGCCTGTCATAGCGAAGCCGTTGCATGTGTGAAGTGAATTTCGCTATAGTGCAACTAGACAAATGCATGATATTTGCTAATTTTTTTACATGACTTTACGTACACTTTATGCTTTATGTATACTGCAGTAAGCAAGCCTTGGCTTCGATAATATAAATTTCGCAGTCGAATGAGTCCTGGCGAATACATTAGGTGACGTCAGGGCATTAATGCGAATGACATTTGATTTGCCCTAATGGCACCGCAAAAAAATGACATTAAATCTTAACGCATTAGAAAGTTAATGCCATTTTCTGTACCCGTGTGTCACGAGTATAAATGCTGCTTATAATGACTCTTTAGGAGTATGACGACATTGTAGGACTCAGTGCGGAGTCTTTTGTTTTTACAGTATGAGACGAAATGAAAGTGTTAGATTAATTCCATGATTCCCTACTGTGTTTTTATCGTAAAGTATAGGTCCTCTTATCTCGCATAACCTCCAAATGCAGCTGCTTGGATTTCTGCTCCGCCAGTGTCGCTGCCCATGTCAGTCTTGGTGAACACACGGAGCAGCTTGTCTTGCAGGTGGAGTTGAGGCTTGCAGCCCAAGACACCGGGGTTGTGCTCGGCGGAAGCCAATTCGCCGCACTCCACGACCTGGAGAATGATTCTCATGCCAGGTTGCAGTCGACATGTACTTGGCTCCATCATGCTGCATTAATATTAAAGAATGTTTCTGAAATGCGTTAGTTTCATAAGGAATTCCTTGCTCTTATAATAAAATTTAATCGCATTTATTAGCGAACTTCTGCGACTTTGAGCGTATCTATCTATCTATCTATCTATCTATCTATCTATCTATCTATCTATCTATCTATCTATCTATCTATCTATCTATCTATCTATCTATCTATCTATCTATCTATCTATCTATCTATCTAGCCGCCTACGACTTTGTGCTCTCCTGGTCGCTTGATCAATCGAATGTACACCAAAATTGGTATGGCGTAACATGACTGTATGACGAACATAAATGACAAGTCATAACACGAAAACCATGACACGCATGTCACGTACAGCATGATTTACATACCACGCTCGTGGTGCGCTGGCGGGCGTTTCGCTAGCTTGATATACACCAAAATTGGTATCTTGCGACGGCAATGTGTGACGAACATAAATAACACGAGTTAACATGAAAATCATGACACGCATGTCATGTACAGCATGACATACGTACCACGCTCATGGGGCGCTGGTGGCCGTTTCTCTAGATTTATATGCACCAAAATTGGTATCTTGCGACGTTACTGTGTAACGAACATAAATAACACAAGTCGACATGAAAATCATGAGGGCATGTCATATACAGCATGACTTACGTACCACGCTCATGGGGCGCTGGTGGCCGTTTCGCTAGATTTATATGCACCAAAATTGGTATCTTGTGACGTGACTGTGTAACAAACATAAATAACACGAGTTAACATGAAAATCATGACGCGCATGTCATGTACAGCATGACTTACGTACCACGCTCATGGGGCGCTGGTGGCCGTTTCGCTAGATTTATATGCACCAAAATTGGTATCTTGCGACGTTACTGTGTGACGAACAAAAATAACACGAGTTAACATGAAAATCATGACACGCATGTCATGTACAGCATGACTTACGTACCACGCTCATGGGGCGCTGGTGGCCGTTTCGCTAGATTTATGTGCAACAATATTGATATTTTGCGACGTGACTGTGTAACGAACATAAATAACACGAGTTAACATGAAAATCATGACACGCCTGTCATGTTCACCATGACGCGTGCCACGCTCATGGTGTGCTGGCGGCCGTTTCGCTAGCTTGATATGCACCAAAATTGGTATCTTGCGACGTGAGTGTGTGACGAACATAAATAACACGAGCTAACATGGAAGTCATGACACACATGTCATGTACAGCATGACTTACGTACCACGCTCATTGTGCGCTGGCGGCCGTTTTTTCCTGTTTGATTTACCGGAAACAGTCTCTTTCAAATCAAAAATTGACGATTCCTTCTTTGATTCTGGAAGTAAAAAATATATCATGTACTTATCCCCATTAAAATAATTTGCTTTCTTAGCATGGAATTTCCCCAAGAAATAGTGGCTTGCACAGGTGAGTAAACTCGTGTTTTGCAAATGCGCTTGCTTCGAAGTGAGATCTGACAAACTTACACGGGAAATGGTTATAGAAGACCTAAAATCAATTTATGTGTGCCAAAATAACTGTACTGTTCTGTTACAAGCTCGATGCTGAGCGCTACCATAACAGCCTGACCAATGTAATTACGCTAGGATTCATTTATTTGGATACATTTTAATACAGTACCCATTCGTTCTATGCGTTCATTTGGAATTTCTATTGACGTCGTAACAGCTGTGGTATCGTATGCAGGCACTCGCATAAATATACAAAGTTTTTTGTTACGTAAGAAAGTACAGATTTTTATAACAATCCTATTAAAGTCGGGCTCCTGTCGCTTTCGCACATGAACTCTACGTCGAGGCGGAAATACTTTGCTGCAGCTAGAGTGACATTGAAGCGCATAATTAACAAAGACTCATTAGTTATTTTTTTCATATTATAAACTATAGGGCAGTTGCAGCCTTGAAGACAGGTTCGCTTGTCGAAGCCACGGCTCCAACACACCCCTGTTCACGAATTTTTCATCGCAAGCTTTCATCATCCCCCACTGCTGACTCTAGGGGCAGTTATTCATATGGAATGGTTGCAGAGCGCCACAATTTATGGAATTCCCCGTTTTCAGAAATCCTGAAAGTTGCACCTAATTTGCAATATTCATCACCGAATATATCGGCGATATCGAAACTAACCGCGCCCGGCACGCAGGAAGAGCGGGCGCTCTTTTACATGAGACCGGAACTTCCGGTGGCGAGAATGCGACGAAATTTGAATCTAGGAGCGTAGAAGTAGGATCTGGTCTGGAAAACTGGCTACTATTCTGAAATACACAAGTAAACCGTTTATTCGCTGGGCGCAACCTGGTGCTTATCTGTTTCTTAAACTATAAACAGGCGCTAAAGAGTCTTTCGTCTGTGTGCAGGAAACGCAGTAGTAGTTGCCCTTGAGCTTAATGCTGCTTAGAGAAAGAAAAGGCGCATATCGCGGTTTTCTTGCTGGAAGCCCGAAAGAAACAGATAAGTACCGGATGTTACACGCAAACGTCAGGCGATCCTCTGGTACAAGTAAGATTACTTGCCACATTCCAGAAGATGAGCGCTGAAACGCGCCTTTATTTCATTCAAATGTCGTGTCTTCCTTGTAATGGGAAGTTCCGGAATGACGTAACAGAGTGTCCGAGTTTCCTGCGCGTTGGACGCGTGGTCAGTTTCAGTATCACCATTAAAATTCGATTAGGAATGTCTCAAATTACGCGCAACTTTGGTGATTTCTAAAAAAATGGGTATTCCATTGCGATTAAATGTCACCGACTACAACTTCTTACCGGAAATAAAGGCCGTAAAGCCAGTCATTGAAAAGATAATTACCGAGTTTCTGTTAGATCATCAGACGTCACTTTAGCTGCGGTAAAGTACTTTCGCCTAGATGTAGAGTTGAAGTTTGAAGTTTAATAAATATTTAGTACAGATACAAAAGCATGTACAGGTTAGTGCAGTAAAAGATTGAATAGTTTAAACACTGGACCATTTATAATGTTTAAAAAAAGCCAATTCTGCTTAACAGTTCGTCTGCGAAAACGACAGAAGCCTCACTGCCAGGGAACGTTTGTAACAAATAAGCATTGTCTAATAAAAATACACCCTATAATTTTTTTCTTGCTTGCCACGCGGACATACTAAGCACTCGAAATTTTTATTTACACGTTGGTTTTCGCATTGGGGTGCTATACGGCAACAATGCTACATGACAGGCTGCAACCCTTAATGAAGCATTTGTATACATATTTAAGAAACTAATAAAAGTTCCAGCTGTCGTGAGTTATATTGACGTCCAGAGTCGACATCCGTATACCACTACCAAGACATAAATATATGAATAGAAATTGGGGCTGCTCACGGCCACAAATATCCTCCCATGCAATTCATTATGCAGAACGCGCGGGCGCCGACGGGACGAATGTCACTGCAGATGCTCTCTGCAGTTTGCGGTTAATATAATCAGAAACAAAGCGATGTTTGTGCCGAGGTCCGTCTACGACGTGAATTGCTGCTGTGAATTGCATTCACATATGAATGCAATGTACCGGACAACAGACTGCCAGTGTCAGTACCGCTGCTCAAACAGTTCTCTTAATCATAATACAAAATAGTATCAGCCATTTCTTTCACGTCAATAAGCGGCGCAACCACGGACAGACGCGTTGGGGTTCCGGATCTAATGATCCCCCCCCCCCCCCCCCCGCCGTTTGCAGCCGCCCACCTGACTATTCTCTGGATACGCAGAACCTAAGCGCCGCCGCTGAAAGGACCCTGCAGTTGTTTCTGCCGAAGTTGAAAGCGTTCCTCATGACGGCCAGCGCAAACAGGGCACGGAGGAGAAGAAAAAAAGCTTTTTTTCTTCTCCTCCGTGCCCTGTTTGCGCTGGCCGTCATGATTATTTCGCCACTCGCCCAACATGCTGCCCTATTTAGAGTTATTGCAACCACTTAAACATACGCGCGGGTCTCTCTAAAATGTTCTTCCTCGTATATCGCAAAATCAAGACATTGAAACCGCTTGGTTCAAATTTCGCATTACCGAGTATCGTAATCGTCAATGAACATTTTCGTTATCGCGACAAAATTCACTAATGTCAATTACAGAATAGCCTAGGCATACTTCAGCCTAGACATACTCTTTCCACTGATTATTGCAGAAGAAACCATGTACAAAATAACAAGCTTATCTGTTACCTGACTCTCTGCGGCCGTCCGGTGCTCCACAATGCCGCCATGTGACACTGGGCTCCTTGCTGGGTGCTAGCGTGGCTTGTTCTGCAATGACACGCGGTCTCTTCCTGGCTGCCCTTGTCAACGAGGAGGTCACACAGGAGCAGTTTGTCGACTCTGTTCCGTGGCTTGGCTTCAATGTCCAGGTTGGAGAGGGCGTCCTCGATGGCCAACTCATTGGACACATAGGACACGTCGTCTTGAGCCTCTACACGACTAGCATCGAGTGACAGCGAGAAAGACTCCTTGAGGGATGGCGACTGCTCTGAGGAGATGGAGGCACTACAGAAAAGAAGACGGTGAATCTTCATGACGTTCGTGGCGTCAGCACCCATGGCTGGTGAAACGTCGATGCCGTGTCCTTACGCAGCAGCGAAGCGCGTTCGAAAGCCGGTGTCGTCCGAGCCGCTCGCGCTAGCGGATGAAAATGATTGGTTGGTTGGTTGGTTCCTCAGTACTTTGGCTCAACCCACCGCGGGGGATAGGCCATGAAGCGGACGGTGCTTTGCTTAGGAAACTAATTCACTTAGTGAAGGAAAAAGCTGAAATGAAATGTTTAGCCTTTACATATAAACTCGCAAGATTTAAAGAAGAGAAAAAAAAGGAAAAAAAAAACGCCTATATGGAAACAACAACAAGAACAATAAAATATATATATATATATATACAGTTGCATATAAGACAACTGAGGCTACACTCAACATTCAATTCTTTTGGATTCTCGTAAAAAATTAGAGACAGCGTTGAAAACGCTCCTGTGGCTAAAACCAAATATGGTTGCCCCAAATGAAAGAATCACCGGAAGTGACAAATTCAAGCCCAACTTCCGCAGGGGTTCTTCTAGTAATCTTTTTCTTTGTGTTTTAAATCTTCGGCACGTCAAAAAGAAGTGCTCCAGAGATTCCCTCTCATTACAGTGGAGGCATAACGGTGACTGAGCCAGACCCGACCTGTGAAGGTAAAAGTTCAGTGGTGGGACTCGACAGCGTAGCCTTGTAATTTGTATTTCTTCCTTCCTAGATGAACACCATCTGCTCTTCCAAGGAAACTTTAGCTGTGGGAAATCTGATGAAAACAAAGGAGATTTATCGAAGTTATTGGCCGTGGTACGCTTTTCAAATCTCGCTGCTGTGACATACGCTGACGTGGGCAATACAGACAAAATAGGGCCATCATGGGATGATATTGCCAGTGCATCCGCATATTCATTGAGTGCTAGCCCTCTATGGCCTGGTACCCACACTAATCGAACCAGCCGTACATGCCTGGGAATCATCGAATAGAACGTCTGTATGGTACTCGATAAATTAGGTGCACTTAACGCAGAACAGACAGAGAGGCAGTCTGTTAGTACAACCACTGCTGATAGACACTGGGGCAATTTACTCAATGCTAGGACTATTGCCAGCAATTCAGCCTGGCAAATATGGGTGAAGTCCGGTAACCGAATCGAGAATGACCAGTCTAGAGAGAATGATACAATTCCCACACCTGCCTTCTCTTCACAAACGGACGCATCAGTCGCTATCACAGTGTTTGTTTCTAAAGTGGCCAGATGATCTTCCAAAATGCAATTTAGATATTTATATGGTAAATTTTTCGCGTTCTTGGGATATATATCATCAAATTCAATCCTAATTGTTTCTACAGTGCTGAGTATCTGTACTTCCCATAGGTGAACTTTTAATGGGTCCAAAAGTCTCTGTGTAAAAATGACCTGGGGGCAACGTAATCTAGACCATTGGTGGTTAAAAAAATGAGGCTTGCTGGTTAATGAAGACATACTGTGACCTCCTCTGTGGAGAAGCATAGATTTTTAGGAATGTACGTACTGTTAAAATATGAAATCTTTTGATAAGAGACGGCAGGCGTGCTTCTTCGTATAGAATATTGTTTGCAACAAATTTTGGTAGCCCCAGACATAATCGTAATGATTCACGTTCTAACAAAACCAATGGTCGAACTTTATAAGCCGGAGCGCCAGAAAACAAAACGCAGCCGAATTCTAGAATTGGTCGAATGTACATGCAATAAATCATGACGAGCACGTCTCTGCGCAAACCGGCACGTTTATTGCTGAGCCTACGCAGCATCCCTACTGCGCGTGCTCCCTTAGTAGCCATGTTTTCTATATGGGGTCTCCAGTCAAGTTTGTCGGTATAGGTTACTCCTAAATACCTAACTGACTCGACCTGGGGTATCACGGCTTGTCGGTAAAGTAATGAAATTTGCACTGGTACATTTTGTGCGAAAACAACAATTGCACTTTTATTAATATTTAGCGATAAATTAATACCCTCTAGCCACGTTTCCAGGCTATTCATATATTTCTGCAGGGTTTGGTAAAGAGTGTGAATGTCTGCTGACGTAGCGAAAAATGCGATATCATCGGCATACACATACACCTGCACGTTCTGCTGTATGGGAATAGAACATAGTAGAATATTAAATAATAAGGGTGATAACACTGAACCCTGCGGGAGGCCTCTCGTTTGCTTATATTTTGAAGAACTGACACCAGATTGCGAGCAATAAAATTCTCTATCCCTCAAGAAAGCATAGACCCATGCCACAAAGTATTCTGGCAGTCCTAAGTTCTGAAGCGAATTTATCAGTTTCACATGCTCCACACTGTCATAGGCTTTGGTGATATCTAAGGTTACTAAAGCTGAATATTGTTTCTGATATCGAGCAAGCTGTATTCTACTTTCTAGATCAACATGTGCACACCAAACGGAACAACCACGCCTGAAACCAATTTGACATGGGCTCAGTGTCATTTTTTCTTACATCCAGCGATCTACCCGGCTATGTAAAATTCTCTCGACGAGTTTTACTAGATTTGATGTGAGTGCTATAGGCCTGATATTATCTAAGGTAAACCCCGCGCCTTGCTTTTTAATAACGGAATAACATTTGCAACTCTCCAATCAGCTGGGATCCAAGAATTTCTAATTGAGTGATTCACAATTTCGAGTAGGCCAAGGGGGTATATTTTATGTACTGCTTTTATTACCGACGTCGTGATACCATCAGGACCTGGAGCGGAATTAGGCAGCGTTCTTACCACATTTACTAGCTCAGCAGCTGTGACCTCCTAAAAATCCTCACCCCTCTTAGGGGTCTGGGGTTGGTATAAGAGAACAGTCGTAAAGCGACTCTCTAGGCCCTGAGCGATGTCTTCGAGAAAGGACTTCAGTTCACTTGGTGTTGATACTACAGATTCTACGGTTTTCAGTACTGGAAGAACTTCTTGGTTCTCAGAAAGCGAAATAGTGCTTTTCTGTTTGCTGTCTTTGAGAGAAACTCAGAACGTTCACTGTCAAATTTGTCCTTCGCAATGGCAACGGTTCTTTTAAAACTCGCGGCGGCCAACAATAAAAAACAAGCAAGCAACCAAGCATCGTGACGTCTTGCCAGCGCGCGATGCTTGGTTGCTTGCTTCTTTTTTATTCTTGGCTCCTACCCACTACGGGGGATTGGCCATGAAGCCGGCTGTTAATATAAGGGGGAAATTTTTTAATTGAGCCGAACATGGGAGGAGCCCACAGCGCGCACTTCGCGCCTTTCAGGACAGTTTATTAAAGTTTGACCACCCAACTAACCAAGGACGAGGAATAAATTGACAGCTTAGGGTATAAACAAGAATTGAAGAATTACTAGTTTATATTGCAATTAAAATAACAATAACACAATAAAATAGAAAACAATGAACTAGTGAGAGGAATGCCGAAGTCACCGAATTTTTATTGGGAATACATTAACAAGGAGTTCTTATTTTGTCACCAAGAAATTCAGATATGGCAAAGCAGACGTTCCTGTGGCTGTAGCACCGAGAAGACACCCGAAGGGAAAGAATATTTTGATAATTCAGAGTAATTCTTAAGTTTCTGAATAAAATTTAGAAATGCTGGAGGAGTGCACGATGGATGACACGACCTCATAGTCATTCTTCTTCTACTACGTTACTCCGTTTTAAACTCTGTGAAGCATCTGCCCCTTGATGATTCGCTGTCTTTAACACTTACACACATTCAAGCTGGGAGGAAAGTAGAGAGAGGTGTATTGCTTTGTCACGGAGAGGAAATTAATTTAAACCGATTCATTTAACTAGATCTTGTCCACAGTCTTATGGCTGCAGTCTGGATCAGATATGCAAAGCATAGTTTTGTGGGAGATTACGTAGCAGTCATAACGTCGTAGAGTGTCACAAAAAACGAAAGATGAATCAAGAGCCCTTCGTCAGTATATATAGGGGAAATATGGGCGAACGAAGCTTGGAGTGGGCGCGCCTTACCAATTGGTTTTCTTTCTCTCTTCCTTTCTTTCTTTCTTTCCTCCTTTCCTTCTTTCTTTCTTTCTTTCTTTCTTTCTTTAAAGATATGGGCCGTCCCCGGAACGGCTTTTTCGGGCTGAATCGGCATGGCGTCTCCCATGTTCTTTCTATAGCGCTCATCAGTCTGAGAACAGCCCAACGAAAGGATCTTCACATGATCACGGAAACGCGGGATAGGAATTCAATTTCCTCGAAGCCGGAATTATATTGAAATGTGCAATTTACATTTTCTTGAAATGCGCGTTTTCCAGCAGATCGATTTTATTCCCCCAAAACGAAATATTTCAATGCAGCGCCCATAGCAAGTGTACCGCTTCCCAATTGTTTTTTACATTGTCGGTAGAACGGATTGGTATGCTTCAGTTTAGATTGTGCACGCATGGGCGCGTGGCCTAGTGTTTCAGGCATTCGCTTTTAATAACATATTTTCGTTTGCTTGATTTTCGTTTATATATATACTGCATATGTGCCAAAACTACACAAAAGACAAAAGCTTCATATGAGTAATCCTCCTTGTTTACATTGAAGGTTAAAGTGTTCCGGTGCGAAGCTCGAGGACACGGGTTAGATACCCTGCCACGGCGGCCACATTTCGACGGAATTGAAAAGACCTCGGTGCTTAGGTGTACGCAAGGAGCCCAAATGTTTGAAAATGATCCGCAGTCCCACGCTACAGCGTGTCTAATAACCAGATCGTGACCTTCGCCCCTGAAACTGAAGAATAAAATTGTAAAAAATCTGTCATACCCGGTGGGGCATGCATGCACCTCCAATCGCCATCCTTGCAACGACAAGCATCACACACCGCCTTCGTCCTCGTGACATCGCTACGCAGTACTATTAAAGCATTTTACTTCTGTATTTTGGCGTAATTCTTGAATTTTAGACGTAGCTTAGGAGCACATAAACAATGCAAGAAAACATTGTTTTGCTGTGTGTTGTAAAAATGAACATTACATCAGATCACATGCACGTTTCATGCGTGAAAGTAAATATACGGTGCATTAAATTGTACATAATTTATGAGAAAAAAAAAAACGTGGAGGACGCTTGAGCTTCGCCTTTAAGAGCAGAACGCGATAGCGTAATCGGGCCCGTGCGCGTCGCCTTCTCAATTGCTAGCCTAGCTTCGGTTCTGGGTGCATGCCTCAACCGTGCCGTAAAGCAACGAACGACTGTGCGCGTAACATTGACCGTTTCAATGTATCTTCGCATGCCTACTGCAAGTACAGTTCTTAAGTGCCCACTATCCTTTTGCGATTCAGCTAAGGCCCATTGCGCGTCCGTAAGGTAACACGCGAACATACGCAGCTGCTCACTCTGTTGCTGCTTTTGCGGATGATGATGATTAAATATCTCTGAGCGCTTTGTAATGAGTGGGCCTTTAAAACACGCACTCCTGGCACAATTCACATGTTTTGACGCCTTGCGCGATTCTACGCTTCTGCCATGCAATATTATATGGGTTAAGGAGACTCCTTCCCCTACATGGCATTCATGTAGTGTTCTTTTTTCCGAAGCACGTTCAAAAAATAATGTGCCTTTGTTTTACAACACCGCCTTCCCAAGCAGACGGCCTGGGTGCGATTGTCAGACGAACCCGACGATTAACACTATTTATTTGATTTGCATCTTTCTTGATTTTTCGGTCACGGACAAGATGATTTTTCGCTCACAACCAAAGACGCAGACACCGACACCGACAGCGGAACTTCTGCGAAACGAGCTCTTTAAGGCTATCGCGCCAGAAGGTGCCTTCAAGTATATCGCTTAGTATTTACGTTCATATTACATGATTGTTTGCATTCTACATCAGCTACATAATACCATGGTCTATTGCGCTTTTACCCCATTCCTGTTACGTCGGAAAGCAGCGTCCAAAGCAACGCGTCAGTGGTGCCTCTGTCTACATCACCGATGCTGCAGTTTGCAGGGGTGATTTGGGCAGTTGAAAGCACTGGAAGCACTTCATTTACCGAAAACATGTCATATATACTATATTTAGACACCTTATAGTAGTGTGCGCCAGACCCGTAGCCAGGAATTTCTTTCGGAGGGGGGAGGCACTTGCTGGAGGCCTTCACTATTCGAGAAAAACACCTATTTTCATTGTTTATTTACGGTAAAACAACCCCCTCCATCAAAACTACGGGGCGGGGGGGGGGGGGGGGCTAGCACGCCCCCCCTCCCGCCACAGGCCTTGTGTGCGCGTTGTTTAAGTAGTATATTTCCCCTTCTAGGCAAGCGTTAATCGTTGCAATAGTAATCTCAGTAGACTGCCAACAAGATTTCATTTCCGACGGTGGCTCAGCCTTATATATTTGGATGCGGTGATGGCTTTGGGAGGGCAACACTGCAGTTTCAAGAAGGACCAGGCTGCTACCAAGAATCTTGGCTAAATAATGAGTAAATAGTAAGAGTGAATGGCTTATTTCAATTTCTCCCTGATAGTCTCGCGCCAGAAGGTGCTCATGAAGTCGACTCAACACACTTCAACAGTAAGTAACTGTATTTGAAACAAACAAAACAATATTACTTTGATACGTTAAAATTGAAATTACATATAAAATTAAGCGAAAATGCGGCAGAGCCCGTCGCATGTGAGGCAGCCGAATCCCGCGGGATTGTCCCGCGGCGAGCTGCGCGGACGCTAACTAGCTGCGCAATGCCAGCCATCCCCGGTCACTCAAGGACTCGTAGCTGAACGCACTGACGAAGCCTGGCTTCAAATCCGCATCTCCACATGCGATAACGTAGTCGTGCAACGAAGGAAGTTCGTGTTCGTGCTTCCCTTCGCGACGGCGGGGATGACCGCATTACTAGCTCCAGAGTTGAACACTTCAATTGAAGGTGGCAGCGCTGGCGCCGCTGGCAGATTTGGCACTCGTAGAGTGTGGCACTGCTATGCCACAGCAACCGTGACAGCCCGTGACACAGAATGCCGCCGGCCGAAGTGCGAAGCTGGACGAGAAGGCGGCCGCGACCGGTCCTGGCAGCACGGTGTTCTGCGCATGCGCCACTCTGGTGCTGGTTTCACTTGGCGGAAGCAAGCTGAAACAACAACAAGAACGAAGTTATTGTGTGTGACTGAACGCGAGGAAAAGTTGTGGAGTCAAGTGCGACTGTTATTTGTGGGACACAAAATGAAATAATAAATATTTACGGCGAAGAACATTTAACGGTCACTCTCCCGAAGGAGTAACAAATACTGACGTAATACCCGTGCCACACGAGCACAAGAAATGACATTCAGTAGCTAAGGCATCGAGTTCCCGAATGACATCTTCTCAGCTGCCTCGTCCAAGTTTTATGGAATTTGACTTGACGGTCATAGGCGTGCGCAGGGTTCCCCATCGGGGGGGGGGGGCGAAGGTTCATCGCAGCGACCCCCCCCTTTGTAAGTCGGTGTACGAGGCAGATTTTGCGCTCCCCCCTCTTAGGTGACTAGGGGGGGGGTCAATGTATGGGGCAGATTTTGCGCCCCCCCTCTTAGTTTATAAGGGGGGGGCGCCCCCCATGCCCCCCCTGTGCGTACGCCTATGTTGACGGTGTCGATGTCAGCGACTTCAGAGCAGTTTTAGGGTAATAATAAAAATCACAGTTTCGCCGCAAGGGCGAAGCAATGAATGAACAGCGCTCCTCTTGCAAAGGCGGCCGAAGCAGCGAAAGAAACTAGCGTGCTTCAAGTGTCGAGCTGTGACACTTGATAGTTCGCGCTCATCTTCTGTTTGTTCGTTTAGCGGCGTCTCTTGAGCTCGAGTGACTTTCGTACGCTTCGTAACATGAGCGCGAACATCACGGTGAAAGATTGAAACATCCCTCTTGCCCTCACCACGAGAAAAGCACGCGAGCAGACAGCGGAAGGCCAAGGTTCTCCCTGCGCAAGTAAAGAAGAAGCGAGCGAGCTCGCCGACGACTTTTAAATGCGCCCGTCGCGCTCCAGCGCCATCTCGCTGGTAATGAAGAAACGCTTATAAGCGCCGGCCGTCTCTGAGTCCGTTCAGCGGTAAAGGGTGTGTATATAACGCTCGCCGTTAGCTACGTCGAGGACCTGCGTTCCGTGGCGTAGTGGTTAGCGCCCCTCGCTGCGGAGCAAGAGGTCCCTGGTTCGATTCCGCGCCTCGAAAGCGTTTTCTGGATTATTTCTTTGGGGGATTTTATATATATATACATACTTATACATATACGGTGCATGACGGCGACGGCAAAATCCAGCCGAGACTGTGCATATAATTGCTATCGCAATAAAATAACATTTTAAGTACTCTAACCTTCATTCACGGCTAGAGAAGTGTAGAATGATGCCTACTATTGCACCATATTAGCTGGAGTTTGCGGCTGTTTTTTACAGCATTGCTACTGAACGCAGCAACTTTGGCCGTTGCCTGTAGACTGCGGAGAGAGAGAGAATAAGAATAAAAGAAAGGCGGGGAGGTTAACCAGGGCTGAGCCCGGTATTTGACATGACGCCTGCCATGTCCAAGCCGTTGCATGTGGGAAGTGATATAGTGCAACTACAGAATTGCATGAGATTTGTTAAAGGTCATGTAAGAACACTTTTTTCTGTGACTTTATGTATACTTTATGCTTTATGTACACTGCAGTAAGCAAGCCTTCACTTCGAGAATATAAATTTCGCAGTCGAATGAGTCCTGGTGATACATTAGGTGACGTCAGCGCATTAATGCGAACGCCATTTGATTTGCCCTTGCTGGCACCGCAGAAATGACATTAAATCTTAACGCATTAGAAAGTTAATGCCATTTTCTGTACCCGTGTGTCACGAGTATAAATGCTGCTTCTAATGACGTGTTAGGATTATGACGCCATTGCAGGACTCAGTACGGAGTCTTTTATTTTTACAGTGTCAGACTAAATTAAGTGTTAGATTAATTCAATGATTACCTACTGTGTTTTATCGTAAAGTATAGGTCCTCTTACCTCGCATAGCCTCCAAATGCAGCTGCTTGGAATTCTGCTCCGCCAGTGTCGCTGTCCATGTCAACCTTGGTGAACACACGGAGCAGCTTGTCTTGCTGGTGCAGTTGAGGCTTGCAGCACAAGGCACCGGGGTTGTGCTCGGCGGAAGCCAATCCGCCACACTCAACGACCTGGAGAATGATGCTCATGCCAGGTTGCAGTCGACATTTACTTGGCTCCGTCGTGCTGCAGTGATAATAAACAGGGGCCGAATTCACAAAGATTTCTCTTGCCTGCGCAATTTCTTAGCCAAGAATTCTCGTATCTCGAGGGAATACGATAGCAATGGTACGAATTTAACATACTCGCCACTTTTGAGGGCAAGGAGGCAACGCCAAAGCCGATGAAACGACAAGGAAAGAAAGAAGTGGGCGCAGGTGATAGCAGGCAGCACGCGAAGCGTCTAGCATCGAGGGTATACGATGATAGCGAATGTATTTTCGAAGTATCTCAGCTGCCAGTTCCGGGCGTCTGCTACAGCGCTTACCGCGTTGCAGCAGACGTCCTGGGGTCTTGCGCGAAGCCATGTGCTCGTGTTTCATCGATGACCATAGCTAACAAAATCTAGTTGCTCGATCGCGTTAATAATCCGTGCGCTATCTCGTCAAGTGCAGGCGAACAACGCTCTAGATGGACCGCATCTATGAAACCGCGCGTAAATTGAAACATTGAAGGTTTGAAGATGTGACCGAAGCGTCTCCCCCTGTTTACCACAACCAGTTACATTTTCATGAAGTTGCGCTGCCACTCAAATTAGGCATGTTCGAGCACGGTATGGTGGTTGCCATTAGGGTGTTTTGTAGCTAGACGTAAAATGTTGCATTTCTTACAAAGATCTCAGTACAAGAGATAGGAGCGGCTTTTGAGCCTACGGAGAACTGTACAGAAATATAAAGCAGCAGTAAGAAAGGCATGATGCGCGTAATGCCGCAAGTTCAATTAACCGCAGCATTTTGACAGGGCCGAAATGCCAGAGCAATCGTATACGCTTATATATGTGAACGCGTAAAAACGATGAAGATTCGTCGGGAGGTTTCTACGAGCTAATGCTTTTCAGTAGACACGGCGCAGTCCTTTCGTCCTTGCGGAGTTTGCGTGAGCAAACATAAAAGAAGTGGCGTTCACTTATCTCGGCCTGAAGTGACATCACTACACGTGCGCCTTGATCACAGGGCACGCGTGCTGCGCGTTTGCACAATTAACAAAAAGAAAAAAAAAGAGACGGCGGTCGCGTTGCTTACTAACGTCTATGGGAGCGAAAGCCATACAAAAGCGAGCGAAAGTGTGATTGTGCTTATATATAAGAATCCAAGCAAATTAATTGAGCAGTGATTTGTTTAGTGAAAGTTTATTTAAATGACGATAATCGAAACAAATAGAATATTCAGTTAGTGAAAGTGACATTAGTGAGTCAATTAGAGATAGTTGATTAGTGATGTCGCACTCGATACAAAGTGCACGGTAATATAACCACACTTAATGGCTTTAACCTTCGAGTCACCTTAGGCAAATGCACTAGGATCCCGAGTATTTTTTTTTTCTCTTTTTGATCGACTTTCACCGCACGTTTTGCATTAGGTGTCTTTCGAGGGAAAGATAATATATATACAATGAAGTAAGTGTTACAGTGGCCAGCTCTCTTGCGAAACACTGCAGCGGTGGTCGAGTCGTTACAGCGTTCGGCTGCAATGCGGGAGGTACTGGGGTCGATTCGCAGTGTCGCCAAGCACTCACGTATTTTTTTTTATGGAAAAACAGATAGCAAGGCCTGAGGTTATGTGTTGCGGGCACTCTTTTTTTGATAATGTGGCCTTTCCGCTCTCTTCTTTCACTCCCCTTTAGACCCAAAAACGCTGCGCCGTGCTCCCTCACGGATCACAGAAATAAGAGTACTTTTTTCCCTAACCACTACTATCGCAAGAGCGCCCAGTCCCGAAACCCAATTACCATAGCTGGGCATTACTTTTCACGACTCTGCTGTTCGGGCGCCGGTGAGACATCACGGTGTTTTCAAGAACATCAGAGACACGCGGCGGCAAACTGCTTGCGGCCAAGACCTTTGTCGGGACATGTTTCCGTGCTAGTTGGGTGGCATCATTCCACGCAGCAGCGCAAAACGACAGGACAGCGAGAAAAGACACACACACAGTGATGTGTTTTCTCTCTCGGTCTCTGTCGTGTTGCGCAGCTCGTGTAAGCCTTGTCAATGGTTCTAAAGAA